>NC_134687.1:1331443-1417102 GCF_050947455.1 Rhinoderma darwinii
AGGACATTATATATATATATTATACATCCACTATTATAGGAGGAGGACATTATATATATATATATTATACATCCACTATTATAGGAGGAGATCATTATATATATATATTATACATCCACTATTATAGGAGGAGATCATTATATATATATATATTATACATCCACTATTATAGGAGGAGAACATTATATATATATATTATACATCCACTATTATAGGAGGAGATCATTATATATATATATTATACACCACTATTATAGGAGGAGGACATTATATATATATATATTATACATCCACTATTATAGGAGGAGGACATTATATATATATATTATACATCCACTATTATAGGAGGAGGACATTATATATATATATTATACATCCACTATTATAGGAGATCATTATATATATATATTATACATCCACTATTATAGGAGGAGAACATTATATATATATATATTATACATCCACTATTATAGGAGGAGAACATTATATATATATATATATATATATTATACATCCACTATTATAGGAGGAGATCATTATATATATATATATATATATTATACACCACTATTATAGGAGGAGATCATTATATATATATATATATTATACATCCACTATTATAGGAGGAGATCATTATATATATATATTATACATCCACTATTATAGGAGGAGGACATTATATATATATATTATACATCCACTATTATAGGAGGAGATCATTATATATATATATATTATACATCCACTATTATAGGAGGAGAACATTATATATATATATATTATACATCCGCTATTATAGGAGGAGATCATTATATATATATATTATACATCCACTATTATAGGAGGAGAACATTATATATATATATATTATACATCCACTATTATAGGAGGAGATCATTATATATATATATATTATACACCACTATTATAGGAGGAGAACATTATATATATATATATTATACATCCACTATTATAGGAGGAGATCATTATATATATATATATTATACATCCACTATTATAGGAGGAGAACATTATATATATATATTATACATCCACTATTATAGGAGGAGGACATTATATATATATATATTATACATCCACTATTATTGGAGGAGATCATTATATATATATATATATATTATACATCCACTATTATAGGAGGAGGACATTATATATATATATATTATACATCCACTATTATAGGAGGAGATCATTATATATATATATTATACATCCACTATTATAGGAGGAGAACATTATATATATATATTATACATCCACTATTATAGGAGGAGATCATTATATATATATATTATACATCCACTATTATAGGAGGAGAACATTATATATATATATATATTATACATCCACTATTATAGGAGGAGATCATTATATATATATATATTATACATCCACTATTATAGGAGGAGATCATTATATATATATATATTATACATCCACTATTATAGGAGGAGATCATTATATATATATATATTATACATCCACTATTATAGGAGGAGATCATTATATATATATATTATACACCACTATTATAGGAGGAGATCATTATATATATATATTATACATCCACTATTATAGGAGGAGAACATTATATATATATATTATACATCCACTATTATAGGAGGAGGACATTATATATATATATATATATTATACATCCACTATTATAGGAGGAGATCATTATATATATATATTATACATCCACTATTATAGGAGGAGAACATTATATATATATATTATACATCCACTATTATAGGAGGAGAACATTATATATATATATATTATACATCCACTATTATAGGAGGAGGACATTATATATATATATATTATACATCCACTATTATAGGAGGAGATCATTATATATATATATTATACATCCACTATTATAGGAGGAGGACATTATATATATATATATATATTATACATCCACTATTATAGGAGGAGGACATTATATATATATATTATACATCCACTATTATAGGAGGAGATCATTATATATATATATATTATACACCACTATTATAGGAGGAGAACATTATATATATATATATATATATTATACATCCACTATTATAGGAGGAGAACATTATATATATATATTATACATCCACTATTATAGGAGGAGATCATTATATATATATATATTATACATCCACTATTATAGGAGGAGAACATTATATATATATATTATACATCCACTATTATAGGAGGAGATCATTATATATATATATTATACATCCACTATTATAGGAGGAGAACATTATATATATATATTATACATCCACTATTATAGGAGGAGGACATTATATATATATATTATACATCCACTATTATAGGAGGAGGACATTATATATATATATATTATACACCACTATTATAGGAGGAGATCATTATATATATATATTATACATCCACTATTATAGGAGGAGATCATTATATATATATATTATACATCCACTATTATAGGAGGAGATCATTATATATATATATTATACATCCACTATTATAGGAGGAGAACATTATATATATATATTATACATCCACTATTATAGGAGGAGATCATTATATATATATATATTATACATCCACTATTATAGGAGGAGAACATTATATATATATATATATACATCCACTATTATAGGAGGAGGACATTATATATATATATATTATACATCCACTATTATAGGAGGAGATCATTATATATATATATTATACATCCACTATTATAGGAGGAGATCATTATATATATATATTATACATCCACTATTATAGGAGGAGATCATTATATATATATATATATTATACATCCACTATTATAGGAGGAGAACATTATATATATATATTATACATCCACTATTATAGGAGGAGATCATTATATATATATATTATACATCCACTATTATAGGAGGAGATCATTATATATATATATATATACATCCACTATTATAGGAGGAGATCATTATATATATATATTATACATCCACTATTATAGGAGGAGGACATTATATATATATATATTATACATCCACTATTATAGGAGGAGATCATTATATATATATATATTATACATCCACTATTATAGGAGGAGATCATTATATATATATATTATACATCCACTATTATAGGAGGAGATCATTATATATATATATTATACATCCACTATTATAGGAGGAGATCATTATATATATATATTATACATCCACTATTATAGGAGGAGATCATTATATATATATATTATACATCCACTATTATAGGAGGAGATCATTATATATATATATATATTATACATCCACTATTATAGGAGGAGATCATTATATATATATATTATACATCCACTATTATAGGAGGAGATCATTATATATATATATTATACATCCACTATTATAGGAGGAGATCATTATATATATATATTATACATCCACTATTATAGGAGGAGATCATTATATATTATATTATACATCCACTATTATAGGAGGAGATCATTATATATATATATTATACATCCACTATTATAGGAGGAGATCATTATATATATATATTATACATCCACTATTATAGGAGGAGAACATTATATATATATATTATACATCCACTATTATAGGAGGAGAACATTATATATATATATTATACATCCACTATTATAGGAGGAGATCATTATATATATATATTTATACATCCACTATTATAGGAGGAGGACATTATATATATATATATATATTATACATCCACTATTATAGGAGGAGGACATTATATATATATATTATACATCCACTATTATAGGAGGAGATCATTATATATATATATTATACATCCACTATTATAGGAGGAGAACATTATATATATATATTATACATCCACTATTATAGGAGGAGAACATTATATATATATATTATACATCCACTATTATAGGAGGAGGACATTATATATATATATTATACATCCACTATTATAGGAGGAGATCATTATATATATATATTATACATCCACTATTATAGGAGGAGAACATTATATATATATATTATACATCCACTATTATAGGAGGAGAACATTATATATATATATTATACATCCACTATTATAGGAGGAGATCATTATATATATATTATACACCACTATTATAGGAGGAGATCATTATATATATATATATATTATACATCCACTATTATAGGAGGAGATCATTATATATATATATTATACACCACTATTATAGGAGGAGAACATTATATATATATATTATACATCCACTATTATAGGAGGAGATCATTATATATATATATTATACATCCACTATTATAGGAGGAGATCATTATATATATATATATTATACATCCACTATTATAGGAGGAGGACATTATATATATATATATATTATACATCCACTATTATAGGAGGAGAACATTATATATATATTATACATCCACTATTATAGGAGGAGAACATTATATATATATATTATACATCCACTATTATAGGAGGAGAACATTATATATATATATATTATACATCCACTATTATAGGAGGAGATCATTATATATATATATATATATTATACATCCACTATTATAGGAGGAGAACATTATATATATATATATTATACATCCACTATTATAGGAGGAGATCATTATATATATATATATTATACATCCACTATTATAGGAGGAGAACATTATATATATATATATTATACATCCACTATTATAGGAGGAGAACATTATATATATATATTATACATCCACTATTATAGGAGGAGATCATTATATATATATATTATACATCCACTATTATAGGAGGAGAACATTATATATATATATATATATTATACATCCACTATTATAGGAGGAGATCATTATATATATATATATTATACATCCACTATTATAGGAGGAGATCATTATATATATATATTATACATCCACTATTATAGGAGGAGATCATTATATATATATATATTATACATCCACTATTATAGGAGGAGAACATTATATATATATATTATACATCCGCTATTATAGGAGGAGAACATTATATATATATATTATACATCCGCTATTATAGGAGGAGGACATTATATATATATATTATACATCCACTATTATAGGAGGAGATCATTATATATATATATTATACATCCACTATTATAGGAGGAGAACATTATATATATATTATACATCCACTATTATAGGAGGAGAACATTATATATATATATATTATACATCCACTATTATAGGAGGAGAACATTATATATATATATATTATACATCCACTATTATAGGAGGAGAACATTATATATATATATATTATACATCCACTATTATAGGAGGAGAACATTATATATATATATTATACATCCACTATTATAGGAGGAGATCATTATATATATATATTATACATCCACTATTATAGGAGGAGAACATTATATATATATATTATACATCCGCTATTATAGGAGGAGGACATTATATATATATATATATTATACATCCACTATTATAGGAGGAGAACATTATATATATATTATACATCCACTATTATAGGAGGAGAACATTATATATATATATATTATACATCCACTATTATAGGAGGAGAACATTATATATATATATTATACATCCACTATTATAGGAGGAGAACATTATATATATATATTATACATCCACTATTATAGGAGGAGATCATTATATATATATATTATACATCCACTATTATAGGAGGAGAACATTATATATATATATATATTATACATCCACTATTATAGGAGGAGATCATTATATATATATATTATACATCCACTATTATAGGAGGAGATCATTATATATATATATTATACATCCACTATTATAGGAGGAGAACATTATATATATATATATATTATACATCCACTATTATAGGAGGAGATCATTATATATATATATTATACATCCACTATTATAGGAGGAGATCATTATATATATATATTATACATCCACTATTATAGGAGGAGATCATTATATATATATATATTATACATCCACTATTATAGGAGGAGAACATTATATATATATATATATATATTATACATCCACTATTATAGGAGGAGATCATTATATATATATATATATATATATACATCCACTATTATAGGAGGAGAACATTATATATATATATATTATACATCCACTATTATAGGAGGAGAACATTATATATATATATTATACATCCACTATTATAGGAGGAGATCATTATATATATATATTATACATCCACTATTATAGGAGGAGAACATTATATATATATATATATTATACATCCACTATTATAGGAGGAGATCATTATATATATATATATATTATACATCCACTATTATAGGAGGAGAACATTATATATATATATTATACATCCACTATTATAGGAGGAGATCATTATATATATATATTATACATCCACTATTATAGGAGGAGATCATTATATATATATATTATACATCCACTATTATAGGAGGAGATCATTATATATATATATTATACATCCACTATTATAGGAGGAGATCATTATATATATATATTATACATCCACTATTATAGGAGGAGATCATTATATATATATATTATACATCCACTATTATAGTAGGAGAACATTATATATATATATTATACATCCACTATTATAGGAGGAGAACATTATATATATATATTATACATCCACTATTATAGGAGGAGATCATTATATATATATATATTATACATCCACTATTATAGGAGGAGATCATTATATATATATATATTATACATCCACTATTATAGGAGGAGATCATTATATATATATATATTATACATCCACTATTATAGGAGGAGGACATTATATATATATATATATATATATATATATTATACATCCACTATTATAGGAGGAGGACATTATATATATATATATATATATATATATATTATACATCCACTATTATAGGAGGAGATCATTATATATATATATTATACATCCACTATTATAGGAGGAGATCATTATATATATATATTATACATCCACTATTATAGGAGGAGATCATTATATATATATATTATACATCCACTATTATAGGAGGAGAACATTATATATATATATATTATACATCCACTATTATAGGAGGAGATCATTATATATATATATTATACATCCACTATTATAGGAGGAGATCATTATATATATATATATTATACATCCACTATTATAGGAGGAGATCATTATATATATATATTATACATCCACTATTATAGGAGGAGATCATTATATATATATATTATACATCCACTATTATAGGAGGAGAACATTATATATATATATTATACATCCACTATTATAGGAGGAGATCATTATATATATATATTATACATCCGCTATTATAGGAGGAGATCATTATATATATATATTATACATCCACTATTATAGGAGGAGAACATTATATATATATATATTATACATCCACTATTATAGGAGGAGATCATTATATATATATATTATACATCCACTATTATAGGAGGAGAACATTATATATATATATATTATACATCCACTATTATAGGAGGGATCATTATATATATATATTATACATCCACTATTATAGGAGGAGAACATTATATATATATATTATACATCCACTATTATAGGAGGAGATCATTATATATATATATTATACATCCACTATTATAGGAGGAGAACATTATATATATATATTATACATCCACTATTATAGGAGGAGATCATTATATATATATATTATACATCCACTATTATAGGAGGAGATCATTATATATATATATATTATACATCCACTATTATAGGAGGAGAACATTATATATATATATTATACATCCACTATTATAGGAGGAGATCATTATATATATATATTATACATCCACTATTATAGGAGGAGATCATTATATATATATATTATACATCCACTATTATAGGAGGAGGACATTATATATATATTATACATCCACTATTATAGGAGGAGGACATTATATATATATATTATACATCCGCTATTATAGGAGGAGATCATTATATATATATATTATACATCCACTATTATAGGAGGAGAACATTATATATATATATATTATACATCCACTATTATAGGAGGAGATCATTATATATATATATATTATACATCCACTATTATAGGAGGAGAACATTATATATATATATTATACATCCACTATTATAGGAGGAGATCATTATATATATATATTATACATCCACTATTATAGGAGGAGATCATTATATATATATATATTATACATCCACTATTATAGGAGGAGATCATTATATATATATATTATACACCACTATTATAGGAGGAGATCATTATATATATATATATTATACATCCACTATTATAGGAGGAGATCATTATATATATATATTATACATCCACTATTATAGGAGGAGATCATTATATATATATATTATACATCCACTATTATAGGAGGAGAACATTATATATATATATATTATACACCACTATTATAGGAGGAGATCATTATATATATATATATATTATACATCCACTATTATAGGATGAGATCATTATATATATATATTATACATCACTATTATAGGAGGAGATCATTATATATATATATATTATACATCCACTATTATAGGAGGAGGACATTATATATATATATTATACACCACTATTATAGGAGGAGAACATTATATATATATATTATACATCCACTATTATAGGAGGAGAACATTATATATATATATTATACATCCACTATTATAGGAGGAGAACATTATATATATATATATTATACATCCGCTATTATAGGAGGAGAACATTATATATATATATTATACATCCACTATTATAGGAGGAGAACATTATATATATATATTATACATCCACTATTATAGGAGGAGAACATTATATATATATATATTATACATCCACTATTATAGGAGGAGATCATTATATATATATATATTATACATCCACTATTATAGGAGGAGATCATTATATATATATATTATACATCCACTGTTATAGGAGGAGGACATTATATATATATATATTATACATCCACTATTATAGGAGGAGAACATTATATATATATTATACATCCACTATTATAGGAGGAGGACATTATATATATATATTATACATCCACTATTATAGGAGGAGAACATTATATATATATATTATACATCCACTATTATAGGAGGAGAACATTATATATATATATATTATACATCCACTATTATAGGAGGAGATCATTATATATATATATTATACATCCACTATTATAGGAGGAGATCATTATATATATATATATTATACATCCACTATTATAGGAGGAGGACATTATATATATATATTATACATCCACTATTATAGGAGGAGAACATTATATATATATATATTATACATCCACTATTATAGGAGGAGATCATTATATATATATATTATACATCCACTATTATAGGAGGAGAACATTATATATATATATTATACATCCACTATTATAGGAGGAGATCATTATATATATATATTATACATCCACTATTATAGGAGGAGAACATTATATATATATATATATATATATTATACATCCACTATTATAGGAGGAGATCATTATATATATATATATTATACATCCACTATTATAGGAGGAGAACATTATATATATATATATTATACATCCACTATTATAGGAGGAGATCATTATATATATATATATATATATATATATATATATTATACATCCACTATTATAGGAGGAGGACATTATATATATATATTATACATCCACTATTATAGGAGGGATCATTATATATATATATATATTATACATCCACTATTATAGGAGGAGAACATTATATATATATATATTATACATCCACTATTATAGGAGGAGATCATTTTATATATATATATTATACATCCACTATTATAGGAGGAGAACATTATATATATATATTATACATCCACTATTATAGGAGGAGATCATTATATATATATATTATACATCCACTATTATAGGAGGAGAACATTATATATATATATATATTATACATCCACTATTATAGGAGGAGATCATTATATATATATATATTATACATCCACTATTATAGGAGGAGAACATTATATATATATATTATACATCCACTATTATAGGAGGAGATCATTATATATATATATTATACATCCACTATTATAGGAGGAGATCATTATATATATATATTATACATCCACTATTATAGGAGGAGATCATTATATATATATATATATTATACACCACTATTATAGGAGGAGATCATTATATATATATATTATACATCCAGTATTATAGGAGGAGATCATTATATATATATATTATACATCCACTATTATAGGAGGAGAACATTATATATATATATTATACATCCACTATTATAGGAGGAGATCATTTTATATATATATATATATATATATATATATATATATATTGCTCTGCAGGGTGTGATGCCTATGGAGGAGGAGGAAGGAATGCTCTGCAGGGTGGCATGTGTGAAGCAGGTAATTCCAGGGGTGACGGATACATTGTATCTAATATCTTAGGCTTTTCAGGTGACGACGATGATCCGGCGTCTCACGGGATTCACAAGAAGAAACACAAGAAGCACAAGAAACATAAGAAGAAGCATCACCAGGAGGACGGCGGGAGCTCCGCACACACACCGTGCACCCAGAAACCACAGCTCCGACTCAAGATCAAGCTGGGGGGACAAGTGCTGGGTACCAAGAGGTAAGTGAACCTGCATAACCCCAGCAGTGCCCCTTGCGTGTACACCCCATTTACAGGACTCCTCTCCTTGCAGTGTCCCCACATTCACCGTCATCCCGGAGCAGTCCCGCTCACAGTCCCCTCTCATGGTGGTGGATGAAGATGACGAGCCGCTGGAAGGTGTACCCATAGAGCAGTACCGAGCATGGCTGGGTGAGGGAGACACCTTCATGTGATATGGTGGGGCCCGAGGTACTACTTCTGTAAAATGTGTCCTGTGGAGATAGGAGGATGATGGTGGCTGTGCTTGGTGATGGTTAGTAATGGTGGATGATGATTATGGTTGATGTCAGGTAATGGTGGATGATGATGGTTGATGTCAGGTAATGGTGGATGATGATGGTTGATGTCAGGTAATGGTGGATGATGTTGATGGTGGTTGATGTCAGGTAATGGTGGATGATGATGATGGTTGATGTCAGGTATTGGTGGATGATGATGGTTGATGTCAGGTATTGGTGGATGATGATGGTTGATGTCAGGTAATGGTGGATGATGATGATGGTTGATGTCCGGTAATGGTGGATGATGATGATGGTTGATGTCAGGTAATGGTGGATGATGATGGTTGGTGGATGATGGTTGATGTCAGGTAATGGTGGATGATGATGATGGTTGATGTCAGGTAATGGTGGATGATGATGATGGTTGATGTCAGGTAATGGTGGATGATGATGGTTGATGTCAGGTAATGGTAGATGATGATGGTGGATGATGGTTGATGTCAGGTAATGGTGCATGATGATGATGGTTGATGTCCGGTAATAGTGGATGATGATGATGATGATGGTTGATGTCTGGTAATGGTGGATGATGATGATGATGGTTGATGTCAGGTAATGGTGGATGATTTTTGATGTCAGGTAATGGTGGATGATGATGGTTGATGTCAGGTAATGGTGGATGATGATGGTTGATATCCGGTAATGGTGGATGATGATGGTTGATGTCAGGTAATGGTGGATGATGGTTGATGTCAGGTAATGGTGGATGATGATGGTTGATCTCAGGTAATGGTGGATGATGATGATGGTTGATGTCTGGTAATGGTGGATGATGGTTGATGTCCGGTAATGGTGGATGATGATGGTTGATGTCAGGTAATGGTGGATGATGATGGTTGATGTCAGGTAATGGTGGATGATGATGATGATGGTTGATGTCCGGTAATGGTGGTGGATGATGGTTGATGTCAGGTAATGGTGGATGATGATGGTTCATGTCCGGTAATGGTGGATGATGTTGGTTGATGTCCGGTAATGGTGGATGATGATGATGGTTGATGTCCGGTAATGGTGCATGATGATGATGGTTGATGTCCGGTATTGGTGGTTGTTCCCAGTTGTATATACTTCCAGTGTATAGTCCGTTGTCCTCTTGTGGTTTGGGTCACTTCTCCGCTGTGTTGGGGTTTCCAGCTCGTATATACAGATCACTGGAGAGAAGCGTCACGTGACTTCTTTTGGCAGGTTTATGACTCATTGGGTTTCCCTGCCTCTCCAGATGAGGACAGTAACATGGACCCGCCGCCCTCCCCAGCCAGGGTCCCGGTATCTGAGCAGGATGAGGAGATGCGGTGGTTGGACGCTCTGGAGAAGGGAGATCTGGATGTCAATGGGGATTTGAAGCGGGAGACGGATGAGACGCTACTCACCGCCCGCCAGGTATGGAGCCGCCAGTATGGAGGGGGGTTGGGCACCTTCCTCTTCATTCTTCCTGGTAATTTCTCCATATGTGCTGTGTTGGTGTCTTCTCTCCGCAGAGAGCCCTTCTACAGAAGCAGCAGACCCCCGCTGCCCCTCTCTACCCCCCGGCTGTGTACGCTCATCCTCCACAGGAGATGTCTCAAGAGATGCTGGTGAAGAGGGAGGAGAAGGCTCGAAAGCGGAGGCTGCAGGCGGCAAAGAAGGCAGAGGAGAGCAAGAAACAGACCATAGAGAGACTGACCAAGACCTCCAAGTCCAGGGGCACCAAACCGGGCAGAAGAGGAGGGCGCCAGGCACCGTGCCCCACAGTCCACTACCAGGACAACGCACATAGTATCACCGTGTCCTACCCTCCAGGAGTCCCCTACCCCGTCCCCACAGAGCCACGAGCCGCAACACCCGCACCAAAGCTGTGCCACGTTCCAGGATGTGCTAACCCTAAAAAATACTCCTGCTCGAAGACTCATGTCCCGCTCTGCAGTCTGAAGTGTTACCATAAGAACCTGGAGACCCACAGTCAGCAAAGCATTGCTCCCCCGCCACCTATAGAGGTCACAGAGCCCCCGAGCGAGAGGAGCATGTGACCGGCAGCAAGAAGCGGGCGCCACGTCCACTAGGAAGATTCTAAAGTTGTGTATGACATCCGGAAAAGCGCGTCGTGCTGCCGAGCGTCATCTTATAATACTGCACCGTGTAAGATACCTGTAAATAAATATCACTCGCCATCTACCCAGTGTGTGCATTATCCTGTCCATAGGGGGCAGTAATATAGTAGTTATATTCTTGTATATAGGAGCAGTATTATAGTAGTTATACTGCTCCTATATACAAGAATATAACTACTATAATACTGCCCCCTATATACAAGAATATAACTACTATAATACTGCTCCTATATACAACAATATTATAGTAGTTATATTCTTGTATATAGGGGGCAGTATTATAGTAGTTATATTCTTGTATATAGGGGCAGTATTATAGTAGTTATATTCTTGTATATAGGAGGCAGTATTATAGTAGTTATATTCTTGTATATAGGGGGCAGTATTATAGTAGTTATATTCTTGTATATAGGAGGCAGTATTATAGTAGTTATATTCTTGTATATAGGAGGCAGTATTATAGTAGTTATATTCTTGTATATAGGAGGCAGTATTATAGTAGTTATATTCTTGTATATAGGGGGAGGTATTATAGTAGTTATATTCTTGTATATAGGGGCAGTATTATAGTAGTTATATTCTTGTATATAGGAGGCAGTATTATAGTAGTTATATTCTTGTATATAGGGGGCAGTATTATAGTAGTTATATTCTTCTATATAGGAGCAGTATTATAGTAGTTATATTCTTGTATATAGGGGCAGTATTATAGTAGTTATATTCTTGTATATAGGAGGCAGTATTATAGTAGTTATATTCTTGTATATAGGGGCAGTATTATAGTAGTTATATTCTTGTATATAGGAGCAGTATTATAGTAGTTATATTCTTGTATATAGGGGGCAGTATTATAGTAGTTATATTCTTCTATATAGGAGCAGTATTATAGTAGTTATATTCTTGTATATAGGGGCAGTATTATAGTAATTATATTCTTGTATATAGGGTAGTATTATAGTAGTTATATTCTTGTATATAGGGTGCAGTATTATAGTAGTTATATTCTTGTATATAGGGGCAGTATTATAGTAATTATATTCTTGTATATAGGGGCAGTATTATAGTAATTATATTCTTGTATATAGGGTGCAGTATTATAGTAGTTATATTCTTGTATATAGGGGCAGTATTATAGTAATTATATTCTTGTATATAGGGGCAGTATTATAGTAGTTATATTCTTGTATATAGGAGCAGTATTATAGTAGTTATATTCTTGTATATATGGGACAGTATTATTGTAGTTATATTCTTGGATATATGAGCAGTATTATAGTAGTTATATTCTTGTATATAGGAGCAGTATTATAGTAGTTATATTCTTGTATATAGGGGCAGTATTATAGTAGTTATATTCTTGTATATAGGAGCAGTATTATAGTAGTTATATTCTTGTATATAGGAGCAGTATTATAGTAGTTATATTCTTGTATATAGTGGCAGTATTATAGTAGTTATATTCTTGTATATAGGAGTAGTATTATAGTAGTTATATTCTTGTATATAGTGGCAGTATTATAGTAGTTATATTCTTGTATATAGGGGCAGTATTATAGTAGTTACATTCTTGTATATAGAGGCAGTATTATAGTAGTTACATTCTTGTATATAGAGGCAGTATTCTAGTAGTTATAATCTTGTATATAGGGGCAGTATTCTAGTAGTTATATTCTTGTATATAGGAGCAGTATTATAGTAGTTATATTCTTGTATATAGGAGCAGTATTATAGTAGTTATATTCTTGTATATAGGGGCAGTATTATAGTAGTTATATTCTTGTATATAGGAGCAGTATTATAGTAGTTATATTCTTGTATATAGGAGCAGTATTATAGTAGTTATATTCTTTTATATAGGAGGCAGTATTATAGTAGTTATATTCCTGTATATAGGGGCAGTATTATAGTAGTTATATTCTTGTATATAGGAGCAGTATTATAGTAGTTATATTCTTGTATATAGGAGCAGTATTATAGTAGTTATATTCTTGTATATAGGGGCAGTATTATAGTAGTTATATTCTTGTATATAGGAGCAGTATTATAGTAGTTATATTCTTGTATATAGAGGCAGTATTATAGTAGTTATATTCCTGTATATAGGGGCAGTATTATAGTAGTTATATTCTTGTATATAGGAGCAGTATTATAGTAGGTATATTCTTGTATATAGGAGCAGTATTTTAGTAGTTATATTCTTGTATATAGGGGCAGTATTATAGTAGTTATATTCTTGTATATAGGAGCAGTATTATAGTAGTTATATTCTTGTATATAGGAGCAGTATTATAGTAGTTATATTCTTGTATATAGGGAGCAGTATTATAGTAGTTATATTCTTGTATATAGGAGCAGTATTATAGTAGTTATATTCTTGTACATAGGGGGCAGTATTATAGTAGTTATATTCTTGTATATAGGAGCAGTATTATAGTGGTTATATTCTTGTATATAGGAGCAGTATTATAGTAGTTATAGTCTTGTATATAGGGGCAGTATTATAGTAGTTATATTCTTGTATATAGGAGGCAGTATTATAGTAGTTATATTCTTGTACATAGGGGGCAGTATTATAGTAGTTATAGTCTTGTATATAGGAGCAGTATTATAGTAGTTATAGTCTTGTATATAGGGGCAGTATTATAGTAGTTATATTCTTGTATATAGGAGCAGTATTATAGTAGTTATATTCTTGTATATAGGGAGCAGTATTATAATAGTTATATTCTTGTATATAGGGAGCAGTATTATAGTAGTTATATTCCTGTATATAGGAGCAGTATTATAGTAGTTATATTCTTTTATATAGGAGGCAGTATTATAGTAGTTATATTCTTGTATATAGGGAGCAGTATTATAGTAGTTATATTCCTGTATATAGGAGCAGTATTATAGTAGTTATATTCTTTTATATAGGAGCAGTATTATAGTAGTTATATTCCTGTATATAGGAGCAGTATTATAGTAGTTATATTCTTTTATATAGGAGGCAGTATTAGGGCTTATTCAGACGAACGTTGCGTTTTTGCGTGCGCAAAAACCACTTGACAGCTCCGTGTGTCATCCGTGTATGATGCGCGGCTGCGTGATTTTCGCGCAGCCGCCATCATAGAGATGAGTCTAGTTGACGTCAGTCACTGTCCAGGGTGCTGAAAGAGTTAACTGATCGGCAGTTAACTCTTTCAGCACCCTCGACAGTGAATGCCGATCACAATATCGAGAAACCTGTTAAAAAAAAATAAAAAGTTCGTACTTACCGAGAACTTCCCTCCCGGCCGTTGCATGGGTGACGCGTCCTTGGTGACGCGCCTCTCTTGACATCGGGCCTCACCTCCCTGGATGACGCCGCAGTCCATGTGACCGCTGCAGTCTGTGATTGGCTGGAGCTGTCACTTGGACTGAATTGTCATCCCGGGAGGTCAGATTGGAGGAAGAAGCCGGGAGTTATCGGTAAGTCAGAATTCTTTTTTTTTTCTTTACACGTTCATGTATATTGGGATCGGAAATCACTGTCCAGGGTGCTGAAACAGTTTAACTCTTTCAGCACCCTGGACAGTGACTATCTCCTGACGTCGCGTACCGGAAAATTTTTTTACGAGTTTGGCCGAACCCGGTGAAGTTCGGTTCGGTTGTCCGGGTTCGCTCATCTCAAAGACACTCCGTTTGGATGTTTGTAAACAGAAAAGCACGTGGTGCTTTTCTGTTGACATTCATCCTTTTGACAGCTGGTGCGCGAAACAGGCAGTTCGCACGGAAGTGCTTCCGTGCGACCTGCGTGGTTTTCACGCACCCATTGACTTCAATGGGTGGGTGATGCGCGAAATACGCGGAGATATTGACCATATCGCGCTTTTTTGCGCAGCGGACAAACGCGCATAAAGCACGGACTGTCTGTACTGCCCCATAGACTTGTATTGGTCTGTGCGTGGCGCGTGAAAACCACGTGGCCCGCACGGACCCAATACACGTTCGTGTGAATCCACCCTTATAGTAGTTATATTCTTGTATATAGCGGGCAGTATTATAGTAGTTATATTCTTGTACATAGGGGTCAGTATTATAGTAGTTATATTCTTGTATATAGGAGCAGTATTATAGTAGTTATATTCTTGTATATAGGAGCAGTATTATAGTAGTTATATTCTTGTATATAGGAGGCAGTATTATAGTAGTTATATTCTTGTATATAGGAGCAGTATTATAGTAGTTATATTCTTGTGTATAGGAGCAGTATTATAGTAGTTATATTCTTGTATATAGGAGCAGTATTATAGTAGTTATATTCTTGTATATAGGGGGCAGTATTATCGTAGTTATATTCTTGTATATAGGAGCAGTATTATAGTAGTTATATTCTTGTATATAGGAGCAGTATTATAGTAGTTATATTCTTGTGTATAGGAGCAGTATTATAGTAGTTATATTCTTGTATATAGGAGCAGTATTATAGTAGTTATATTCTTGTATATAGGAGCAGTATTATAGTAGTTATATTCTTGTATATAGGGGGCAGTATTATAGTAGTTATATTCTTGTATATAGGAGCAGTATTATAGTAGTTATATTCTTGTACATAGGGGTCAGTATTATAGTAGTTATATTCTTGTATATAGGAGCAGTATTATAGTAGTTATATTCTTGTATATAGGAGCAGTATTATAGTAGTTATATTCTTGTATATAGGAGGCAGTATTATAGTAGTTATATTCTTGTATATAGGAGCAGTATTATAGTAGTTATATTCTTGTGTATAGGAGCAGTATTATAGTAGTTATATTCTTGTATATAGGAGCAGTATTATAGTAGTTATATTCTTGTATATAGGGGGCAGTATTATCGTAGTTATATTCTTGTATATAGGAGCAGTATTATAGTAGTTATATTCTTGTATATAGGAGCAGTATTATAGTAGTTATATTCTTGTATATAGGAGCAGTATTATAGTAGTTATATTCTTGTATATAGGAGCAGTATTATAGTAGTTATATTCTTGTATATAGGAGCAGTATTATAGTAGTTATATTCTTGTATATAGGAGGCAGTATTATAGTAGTTATATTCCTGTATATAGGGGCAGTATTATAGTAGTTATATTGTATATAGGAGCAGTATTATAGTAGGTATATTCTTGTACATAGGGAGCAGTATTATAGTAGTTATAATCTTGTATATAAGAGCAGTATTATAGTAGTTATATTCTTGTATATAGGGAGCAGTTTTATAGTAGTTATATTCTTGTATATAGGGGGCAGTATTATAGTAGTTATATTCTTGTATATAGGAGCAGTATTATAGTAGTTATAATCTTGTATATAGGGGGCAGTATTATAGTAGTTATATTCTTGTATATAGGAGGCAGTATTATAGTAGTTATATTCTTGTATATAGGAGCAGTATTATAGTAGTTATATTATTGTATATAGGGGGCAGTATTATAGTAGTTATATTCTTGTATATAGGGGCAGTATTTAAGTAGTTATATTATTGTATATAGGGGGCAGTATTATAGTAGTTATATTATTGTATATAGGGGGCAGTATTATAGTAGTTATCTTATTATATATAGGGGGCAGTATTATAGTAGTTATATTATTGTATATAGGGGGCAGTATTATAGTTATATTATTGTATATAGGGGGCAGTATTATAATAGTTATATTCTTGTATATAGGGGCAGTATTATAGTAGTTATATTCTTGTATATAGGGAGCAGTATTATAGTAGTTATATTTCTGTATATAGGAAGCAGTATTATAGTAGTTATATTCTTGTATATAGTGGGCAGTATTATAGTAGTTATATTCTTGTATATAGGGAGCAGTATTATAGTAGTTATATTCTTGTATATAGAGACAGTATTATAGTAGTTATATTCTTGTATATAGGGAACAGTATTATAGTCGTTATATTCCTGTATATAGTGGGCAGTATTATAGTAGTTATATTCTTGTGTAGGGGGCAGTATTATAGTAGTTATATTCTTATATATAGGGGCAGTATTATAGTAGTTATATTCTTGTATATAGTGGGCAGTATTATAGTAGTTATATTCTTGTATATAGGGAGCAGTATTATAGTAGATATATTCTTGTATATAGAGACAGTATTATAGTAGTTATATTCTTGTATATTGGGGCAGTATTATAGTAGTTATTCTTGTATATAGGGGTAGTATTATAGTAGTTATATTCTCGTATATAGGGGCAGTATTATAGTAGTTATATTCTTGTATAGGGGGCAGTATTATAGTAGTTATTTTCTTGTATATAGGAGCAGTATTATAGTAGTTATATTCTTGTATATAGGGGCAGTATTATAGTAGATATATTCTTGTATATAGGAGCAGTATTATAGTATTTATATTCTTGTATATAGGAGGCAGTATTATAGTAGTTTTATTCTTGTATATAGGGTACAGTATTATAGTAGTTATATTCTTGTATATAGGAGGCAGTATTATAGTCGTTATATTCTTGTATATAGGAGCAGTATTATAGTAGTTATATTCTTATATATAGGGGGCAGTATTATATTAGTTATATTCTTGTATCTAGGGGCAGTATTATAGTAGTTATATTCTTGTACATAGGAGCAGTATTATAGTAGTTATATTCTTGTATATAGAGGGCAGTATTATAGTAGTTATATTCTTGTATATAGGGGCAGTATTATAGTAGTTATATTCTTGTATATAGGAGCAGTATTATAGTAGTTATATTCTTGTATATAGGGGGCAGTATTATAGTAGTTATATTCTTGTATATAGGGGGCAGTATTATAGTAGTTATATTCTTGTATATAGGAGCAGTATTATAGTAGTTATATTCCTGTATATAGTAGCAGTATTATAGTAGTTATATTCTTGTACATAGGGGCAGTATTATAGTAGTTACATTCTTGTATATAGAAGTATTATAGTAGTTATATTCTTGTATATAGGGTGCAGTATTATAGTAGTTATATTCTTGTATATAGGGGCAGTATTATAGTAGTTATATTCTTGTATATAGGAGGCAGTATTATAGTAGTTATATTCTTGTATATTGGAGCAGTATTATAGTAGTTATATTCTTGTATATAGGGGGCAGTATTATAGTAGTAATATTTTTGTATATAGGAGCAGTATTATAGTAGTTATATTCTTGTATATAGGGGCAGTATTATAGTAGATATATTCTTGTATATAGGGGCAGTATTATAGTAGTTATATTCTTGTATATAGGAGCAGTATTATAGTAGTTATCTTCTTGTATATAGGGTGCAGTATTACAGTAGTTATATTCTTGTATATAGGGGCAGTATTATAGTAGTTATATTCTTGTACATAGGACCAGTATTATAGTAGTTATATTCTTGTATATAGGAGGCAGTATTATAGTAGTTATATTCTTGTATATTGGAGCAGTATTATAGTAGTTATATTCTTGTATATAGGAGCAGTATTATAGTAGTTATATTCTTGTATATAGGAGCAGTATTATAGTAGTTATATTCTTGTATATAGGGAGCAGTATTTTAGTAGTTATATTCTTGTATATAGGGGGCAGTATTATAGTAGTTATATTCTTGTATATAGGGGCAGTATTATAGTAGTTATATTCTTGTATATAGGGGCAGTATTATAGTAGTTATATTCTTGTATATAGGAGCAGTATTATAGTAGTTATACTCTTGTATATCGGGGGTAGTATTATAGTAGTTATATTCTTGTATATAGGAGCAGTATTATAGTAGTTATATTCTTGTATATAGGAGCAGTATTATAGTAGTTATATTCTTGTATATAGGAGAAGCATCTGTCGCTTTTCTGCGGTAATATCTGAGCTGTCACTTTCCTGCAGTAATATCTGAGCTGTCACTTTCCTGCAGTAATATCTGAGCTGTCGCTTTCCTGCAGTAATATCTGAGCTGTCGCTTTCCCGCAGTAATATCTGAGCTGTCGCTTTCCCGCAGTAATATCTGAGCTGTCACTTTCCCGCAGTAATATCTGAGCTGTCACTTTCCTGCAGTAATATCTGAGCTGTCACTTTCCTGCAGTAATATCTGAGCTGTCACTTTCCTGCAGTAATATCTGAGCTGTCACTTTCCTGCAGTAATATCTGAGCTGTCACTTTCCTGCAGTAATATCTGAGCTGTCACTTTCCTGCAGTAATATCTGAGCTGTCGCTTTCCTGCAGTAATATCTGAGCTGTCGCTTTCCTGCAGTAATATCTGAGCTGTCGCTTTCCTGCAGTAATATCTGAGCTGTCGCTTTCCTGCAGTAATATCTGAGCTGTCGCTTTCCTGCAGTAATATCTGAGCTGTCACTTTCCTGCAGTAATATCTGAGCTGTCACTTTCCTGCGGTGATATCTGAGCTGTCTCTTTCCTGCGGTGATATCTGAGCTGTCACTTTCCTGCAGTAATATCTGAGCTGTCACTTTCCTGCAGTAATATCTGAGCTGTCACTTTCCTGCAGTAATATCTGAGCTGTCACTTTCCTGCAGTAATATCTGAGCTGTCACTTTCCTGCAGTAATATCTGAGCTGTCACTTTCCTGCAGTAATATCTGAGCTGTCGCTTTCCTGCAGTAATATCTGAGCTGTCGCTTTCCTGCAGTAATATCTGAGCTGTCGCTTTCCTGCAGTAATATCTGAGCTGTCGCTTTCCTGCAGTAATATCTGAGCTGTCGCTTTCCTGCAGTAATATCTGAGCTGTCACTTTCCTGCAGTAATATCTGAGCTGTCACTCTCCTGCAGTGATATCTGAGCTGTCACTTTCCCGCAGTGATATCTGAGCTGTCACTTTCCTGCAGTAATATCTGAGCTGTCACTTTCCCGTAGTAATATCTGAGCTCTCTCTTTCCTGCAGTGATATCTGAGCTGTCACTCTCCTGCAGTGATATCTGAGCTGTCACTTTCCTGCAGTAATATCTGAGCTGTCACTTTCCTGCAGTAATATCTGAGCTCTCTCTTTCCTGCAGTGATATCTGAGCTGTCCCTCTCCTGCAGTGATATCTGAGCTGTCACTTTCCTGCAGTAATATCTGAGCTGTCACTTGTATGTGATAAATAGGCACTTCACCATGTATGAGACACATCCCCGTATCCTGATTTTTGAGGGACTTTGCTATGTGCAGAGAAGATTCCTGGAGTGGAACCTCTTGAGTGTTGGGGCGCGGATGTTTTCTGGAGGCTGCGATGATCTTTCTTCATGAAAAAAACCTGTGTGATCCACTAAATAAAATTTCCTCTTCTCGATTCTTCTGAAGTCAAGAATGTCCCCAACTTCAGGAGCAGGGACAGGAGTGACAGAAGAAGTTCTAGTATTTGTATTTACAATCACAGGCTCGAGCAGAGACACATGGAAGGAGTTAGAGGCCCGCAGGGAAGGAGTGAGATGGAGTTTGTAGTTAACCGGATTTATCTGCTTCAAGATTTCAAATGGACCCAAGAAACAGGGAGCAAACTCGTACGTGGGCAGCTTCACGTGGAGTTTCCTTGAGGATAGCCAGACTCTAGCCATAGGAGAATACTGTGGAGGTGATATCCTCTTCTTATCTGCATACCTCTTTATATAGGAGACAGCTTGAACTATTAGGGTATGTTCACACGACAGCGTCCGTAACGGCTGAAATTCCGGGGATGTTTCCACCTGAAAACATCCCCGTAATTTCAGCCGTAGCGGCATGTGCAGGCGCTTGAACGCCGCGTCCATTACGGACGTAATTAGCGCTGCTATTCATTGGAGTCAATGAATAACGTCTCCAATTACGGCCAAAGAAGTGACAGGTCACTTCTTAGATGCTGGCGTCTATTTACGCGCCGTCATTTGACAGCGGCGCTTAAATATACGCCTCGTGTGAACAGACAAACGTCTGCCCATTGCTTTCAATGGGCAGATGTTTGTCAACGCTATTGAGGCGCTATTTTCGGACGTAATTCGGGGCAAAAATTAGTGCGTGTGAACATACCCTAAGGCTGGGTTCACACGACCACATTAACGTCCGTAATGGACGGACGTATTTCGGCCGGAAGTCCCGGACCGAACTCCGTGCAGGGAGCCGGGCTCCTAGCATCATAGTTATGTACGATGCTAGGAGTCCCTGCCTCTCTGCAGGACAACTGTCCCGTACTGTAATCATGTTTTCAGAACGGGACCGTAGTTCCACGGAGAGGCAGGGACTCCTAGCGTTGTACATAACTATGATGCTAGGAGCCCGGCTACCTGCACTGAGTTTGGTCCGGGACTTCCGGCCGAAATACGTCCGTCCATTACGGACGTTAATGTGGTCGTGTGAACCCAGCCTAAGTTTGCTGCAAGACCTGTACACATGTAGATAGTGCCACACATAGTGCCCCCCTGTGGATAGTGCAACACACAGATTCCCCTGTAGATAGTGTCACACACAGTGCTCCCTGTGGATAGTGCAACACAGATTCACCTGTAGATCGTGTCACACACACACACACACACACACACACACACACACTGCCCCTTGTAGATAGTGCCACACGCAGTGCCCCCTGTGGATAGTGCAACACACAGATTCCCCTGTAGATAGTGTCACACACACAGTGCCCCCTGTAGATATTACCACACAGTGCCCCCTGTAGATATTACCACACAGTGCCCCCTGTAGATAGTGCCACACAAACCCCTGTAGATAGTGCCACCTGTAGATAGAGCCACACAGTCCCCTTTGTAGATAGTGTCACACACAGTGCCCCCTGTAGATAGTGACCCACACAGTTTCCCCTGTAGATAGAGCCACACAGTGCCCCCTGTAGATAGTGTCACACATACAGCCCACCTGCAGATATTGCCACACACCCATGTAGATAGTGTCATTCAGCTCCCCCTTGTAGATAGTGCTACACAATCCCCGGTAGATAGTGTCACATAGCCCTCTGTAAATAGGGCCTCACACACAGCCCTGTAGACAGTGCCCCGTATAGATAGTACCCCTAAGAAGTAATAGTGTCCCCAAACAAATAATAAAACGTATACTCCCCTTGCCCCATTCCTAAATAAACAGCTGCACAGTCTGTTTCCTCAGACACATTGCATAGGCCTGTGCAGAGATCCGGTCCCAGCATCTTATAGGCTGCAGGCCTAATGTGGCCCGTAGCCTAGTAAATGGTGGGTCAGGGAGCTGACAGCTCACTGAGGACACAGATACAATTCAATGCGGCAGTCGCTCAGCGATCCAGGGCCAAATAGTCAGGGCTTATGTACTGGGTGCCCGGTGCTATTGTTGCCACTGCCCGTATGGTTATTATGAGAAAACTGCCCAAGGCAGAAGGTTAATTCATTGTCTGGAACGGGGTACAGAAAATTCCTGAGGAAGTTCTCCAGAACCTGGTTGATCGGCTCCAAGTATCAGAGTGCTGCCTAGATGTGAATTGTGATCCTCTATCACATACAATGCACTTAGTAAGGCCGTGCAGGCGAAAGACATGCTTGATGAAGAGGGTCGCCAGATGAGAATCAGAAGGAAGGGCAGTGAGAGGAATTAAGTGGGCCGCTTTAGAGAAACGGTCGACTCCGATCCAAATTTACCGTCCAGTCAGAGGAACTATGAGAGAAGTTTTTTGAGAAGAAGTCACGTGGAGGGAGTGAACATTTATCTTTTGTCTGAGACAAGACCGTGCCCACTCCTACGAATGAGGCATCAACCTGAAAGATGAATCGTTTGATGGGATCCCGTCTATGAGGGCTTCAGGAGTCCACATTTTAGTATTGGTCCCTATTTTAGTGAGAGCAGAGATGGGTACTACCAGGAAAGGAAAGCGAGGAATAATATGTCTACAAGTCTTTGTATGGCTTTGAGTCCTTGGGGAGGAGGCCATTTGAGAACTACAGACAGTTTAGCTGGATCCATTTGAAGTCCTTGATCCCAGAAAAAACAGACAAGACTTCTCAAGAAGGGATTTTCCCAGCCCGGCATATATTTGAGTGTCGATGAGTTGTTGGAGGACTGGTCACACCTGCTTGTCAAGATCTGGGGAGAAAACAAGGAATTCATCCAAATATGACCCAACACATTTGTATAGGAGGTTCTACAAATGGAATTTACAAGTTCTCGAAACACATCTGGAACATTCCTTACACCAAAGGGCATAACCAGGCATTTAACGAGACCTTCTCTAGTGTTAAAAGCGACTCTCCACTTATCTACTCGACGAATGCGAATCGAGTTTTATGCTCCACATCCGTCTAGATTGGAAGAAATATTTGCTCCTTGTAAACGGTTAAAAAACTTGACATTAGAGGCAAAACATAATTGCTTTTCATAGTGATTTTATTGACTCCATGGTAATTGATAGAGGGGCATAAATCACCGTCTTTTCTCGAAATAAGAAGCAAGCGCCAGCAGGTGATGAAGACTTGTGAATAAATCCCTTTTCCAGGTTTTCTTTGAGGTGCTGTGATGTGGCCTGGTTCAGGTACTGATAGATAATGGTATAGTCGGATCTATGTGGGGGAAGAGTCTCCGCTTGACGTTTGCAGAACACGTCAGAACAGTTGAGATGTGGTTTAAGTCATCCAGGACCAGAGACGGACCCACAGGCCAAGACCCGGTAGAAAGAATGACCGGCAGGCAATGTTGATGACAGGTTTCACCCTAACGTGTTATCTGAGCGGAAGTCCAAACTATCACTGGATTTCTTAACCAGGGGACACTCAGGAGGAGTCGACTGGGAGAATTTCCCAGAACGTAGAAGGAAATGATGTCGAAATGTAATGCTCCAACTTGCATGGAGATTGGCCCGGTAAATTGGTGGATAACAATCTTCCATCCACAGATGCTATAGAAAGCGGCTTCTCCAGTTGGTAATCAGGAATCTGGGCAACTAGTGATTTGCAGAGATTTTCCCGCAGAACCAGAATCCAGAAATGATTGGACTGTAAAGCGGTCCAGCAGTGGACAAACTGAGCGGTATAGTCATTTTTTGAGAGGCAGATTCGCTGCGTAGGGTCGGCCCTCCTAATTGCCATAGGCCTTGGAGTTTCCTGGTCTCACCGGACAATTATTTAGGAAGTGTCTCTTCCTGTCACAGTACAGACACCGGTTGTAAGTGCATCTTCTCAAATGTTCTTCAGTAGAGATGTTAAGGATCTGCCAGGCACAGCTTCTGTATCCACGCCCATAGGTAATCAGTCTGCACCTGCTTCTATGTCTGTGAGACTGACTCCATCTTCCACCACTCAGGATGGCAGGCTTAGGAGTGGGAGAGCCTATCACAGCCTGGCCAGACGGAGCTAGCTCCCGCCCTCTGTCTATTTATACCTGCCTTTCCTGTTCCTCCTTGCTTGGGATTCTTCTCGTTTTGTTTCCTGGCCCTGCTGCAGCTTCTTGAACCATTTGACCCTGCTTCATATTGATCCTGGCTTACTGACTACTCTCCTGCTCTGCGTTTGGTACTTCGTACACTCCTGGTTTGACCCTGGCTTTACTGACTACTCTCCTGCTCTGCGTTTGGTACCTCGTACACTCCTGGTTTGACTCGGCTTGTTCACTACTCTTGTTGCTCACGGTGTTGCCGTGGGCAACTGCCCCTTTTCCCTTGCTTCTGTGTACCCTTGTCTGTTTGTCTGTCGTGCACTTATTGAGCGTAGGGACCGTCGCCCAGATGTACCCCGTCGCCTAGGGCGGGTCGTTGCAAGTAGGCAGGGACTGAGTGGCGGGTAGATTAGGGCTCACTTGTCTGTTTCCTTACCCCCATCATTACAAGAGAGCTTAATTCTCTCCACCAGCATGGATTTGTCCGGAAGAGTGGAGGTTCCTGAACGGTGGGTACCTGGCGGACATGGTCTGTCTCGCTTGGCTTTCACGAAACCGAATATCAATACGATTGGCCAAAGATATCAAGTCGTCCAATGTAGTAGGTAGATCCCCACTTGGCAATTCATCCGTGATGCAGCCTGCCGGACCCTTTCAAAATGTACCAACTTAAGCTTTGCTATTCCACTGTAACT
Source organism: Rhinoderma darwinii (assembly GCF_050947455.1). Taxonomy (NCBI): domain Eukaryota; kingdom Metazoa; phylum Chordata; class Amphibia; order Anura; family Rhinodermatidae; genus Rhinoderma; species Rhinoderma darwinii. The sequence goes on from NC_134687.1 coordinate 1,358,604, forward strand.
CTGCGGCCAAGGTGCGAATCTGGATGGCATATTGATCAACAGTAGAGTAATGTCGAAGCTGCAGATGATGCCCGATCAAATTTCTCAAACACCTTTTTAAAAGCCGTAAGAAACGCTTGAATTTCGAACATGATTGGATCTTTCCATTCCCACGATGGTGATGCCCAGGACATCACCAAGATGTAGACTTTCTTAGCCAGGTCAGGAGGAAACTGATGCATCATCACCTCAAAATGGATCTTGCATTGATTCAAGAACCCCCTGTACACAAATCAGAGTTGATTTCATCGCGAGGGAGAGTCGGTAGAAGTAATTTGGGGGTAAAGGCCGCAGTTTGAGGTGGTGGCGTAGGCGGCACAGGAAATGCTGGAGCAGATATGGAATTTAGGCAAGAAGACATGTTCTGTAATAATTGGTATAGCTGATCCTGGCGGATACGTTGACTAGATGTCATGACAGTAGACAGTATGCAAGGTCAGATATAGCAAAAGTCGGGCAGGCAGCAAACAGGAGGTCAGGGCAAGCGGCAGGTGGGGACAGTCAAAGGTACAAGCAGAGGTCAACCACAGGAAAATCCAAAAACCATAACGTAAGGAATCACAAGACTAGCTCGGATGAAGCTAATTACTCAGGTGTAACAGAAGGGGACGTCCCTCTATACCTAACAGAAACTGGGATTTGGCATGGGCTGGTCCTTGAGGACTGCAGGGGTCAGTGCATGCGCGATAGTAAGTGCAGACGGAGAGCAGCGGTGATGGGGGGCCGCAAGCAGACCTGATAGAAGGAGGTACCCGGTGCCATCCAGGAATCAGGGGGCGGCGTGAAGAGGTAAGTAAACAGCTGCGGTGAGAAGCGACCGTTACACCTATGCCGGAAATGTCATCTTGGGGCAGATCCACCCCCTGCCCTAATGTTGGGGGCGTGATGTCACCCAGCCTTGTCCGCTGCAGGGGTTTACACATGGATTCAGCCAGCTCTTCATACAGGTCAGGTCTTTCTCTGTGCACAGAGCATGCTGCTGGTAATTTCTGATGTCCAGTGGTAACAGCTCTTATTCCGTGAAGTCACAAGCCGCCTCCATGGTGAGTGCTCCCTCCTGGGGGGCTCTTTCACATTGTGCCTGTGGCGCTTCTAGTCATTCTAAGCATTGATGTGCACAGAAAAACTGTGAAGGGGCCGCGGTGCTTAACTCGTGTAAAGGCTCCGTTATTCTGAGGAACGTGATGGTATTTCCTAGTGATATTGTGGTAGGAAATCCTCATTCTAATGAGACAAGAGAAGTCACGCTTGGAATATGAGGACAACGACCTGAAGCGATAGATACACTGCTAACCTATCAGCATGGTTATACTGCCCTAACGCGAATGGGGAGAGACCTGTCAATCAAGCTGGCTGGGCGGGGATAAGCTACATGGAAGCCACCCAGTGGACTCTTCCTCCTTAGCCCGGCACCTTACACTTGTGTACTTACCGGTAGCCGCAACCGTGGGACACTAAGAGCTTGTCGGCATCTCCCTCCTAGGGGATGCCAACTCAGACGGCTGCATCCTCCTGCAATTAAATGTTCCCTAACCTCTCCCCTTACTTCCTGGACTATATAAAGGGCTCTGCCCTTCCACTCCTTGCCTGAGCATTGTTGTTGTATTTCCATGTTAGTCTTGCAAGTGGTCCCTTAGTTGTTATCCTGCTCCCAGTGTTCCCGTATCCTGTATCCCGTAACTGTGCTTGTTCCTGAGCTGCATCTAGTGTTGGAGTCGTGTTGTTATCTGCCACGTCAGGTATCACCTGCCACGTCAGGTATCACCTGCCACATCTGGTATCATCTGCCACGTGTCTGCTACTCTGAGCATCTGCCTAAACATACCCCCGGGCACTCGTACCCTACAGACTGTTATTGACCGTGTTTGGCCAGTTGCTGCTCTGCTACGGAGGAGCAGCCTAGTGGGTCCACATACCCCACAAGAGTGACAATATACTCAGGCCATGGATCCCGCTGGTCAACCTAAGACGGCGATTCAGGTGACGCAAACGGACATGCGTGATCTGCGGGCACAACAGGATCAGCTTCTACAGGCAGTAAATTCAATCATCACTTTCCGTACAGTGTTCGAGGAACCAGGTGGAACATCCTCTGCAGCTGCCTCACTGCTGACCCTCAAACAGGGAGAGTCAACCGTTGGGGAGTACGCTATCTTCTTCCGCACACTGGTGGCGGCGGAGCTGGCTAGGAATAATAAGGCCCTGGTGGTGTCCTTTTGGCAGGGTCTTGCCCCTTGTATTAAAGTGGTTTTCCAATACTTTTTTTTTTTTTCAATCACTGCAACGATTCTCAATTTATCTATTAATGCCCCCTGAATATCGTCATCTAATTTTTTTTTTTCATTTACCATTATTCTCTTGTGTTTACATTGAGAGATTTGTTTACCTCTGTGTGTTCATTGCGTTGCTCTTCCGGTCATACAGTTCCCAGCATGCACTGCTTGTGTCCCAGCATGCAATGCGCCGGCAGCAGGGACTCCTCACGCCTACTACACCCAGCTATAAACATTTTCTAATCTACGTCGCCATTTTACTGCTCTCATTAGATCAGTGAGAGCTGAAGATAAATGTGCAACATATAAGGGCTGTACCAAACAACACTCTGTCTTATATAGGAGCAGAGCTGGAGTCCCAGGAAGAGTACTAATATCGCTCCGACCAGGACTCCGGCTCTGGGGTTGCCCCTGACATCACTGTCCATATATGTGGACATTGATGTCATGGGCTTCCCAAGAGCCGGAGTCCCGGGCTTAGTGCTAGTATAGGCTCTACTCCTGGACTCTGGGGAAGCCCCAGACATCACTGTCAATATATGGGCAGTGATGTCAGGGGATTCCCCAGAGTCGGAGTCCTGGTCAGAGCACTATTCGCGCTCTTCCTGGGACTCCAGCACTTCTCCTGACATTACTGTCCATATATGGAAAGTGATGTCAGGGGCTTCCCCAGGGTCCCAGGCTGAGCGCTAGTATAGTCTCTACTCTGGGACTCTGAGGAAGCCCTTGATATCAACTGCTGTGTTAGTGGAAGACGCTGGGAAAACATAGAATAGAGCATGCGTGTTGGAGACTGTGTATCAACGACGCATGCTCAGAATAGGTGGAAGGAGGAGTAAGACTTGTATATTTATGACGTGACCGTACATTCTGAAAGCCGGAAACTGGAAGTTAGAGCATGTATGTGGCTGAGCAGAAAAAGTTTGGATTTCTGGATAGCGAGGCGACACGTGATCGCAGATGAGATATGCCACTACGAACATCAGATCAAATGCAAGTGCATTATAAAAATGTTTGGTTGAACATGTTTAGTTAAAGAGGCTGTCACCAGATTATAAGTGCCCTGTCTTCTACATAATGTGATCAGTGCTGTAATGTAGATAACAGTTGTCCTAGTATTAATGAGGCTGTCACCATCACATTATGTAGGAGACAGGGCACTTATAATCTGGTGACAGCCTCTTTATTACTAGGACCACTGTTATCTATATTACAGCACTGATCATATCATGTAGGAGACAGGACACTTATAATCTGGTGACAGTCTCTTTATTACTAGGACCACTGTTATCTACATTACAGCACTGATCACATTATGTAGGAGACAGGGCACTTATAATCTGGTGACAGCCTCTTTATTACTAGGACCACTGTTATCTACATTACAGCACTGATCACATTATGTAGGAGACAGGACACTTATAATCTGGTGACAGTCTCTTTATTACTAGGACCACTGTTATCTACATTACAGCACCGATCACATTATGTAGGAGACAGGACACTTATAATCTGGTGATAGCCTCTTTATTACTAGGACCACTGTTATCTACATTACAGCACTGATCACATTATGTAGGAGACAGGGCACTTATAATCTGGTGACAGCCTCTTTATTACTAGGACCACTGTTATCTACATTACAGCACTGATCACATTATGTACCGTGTTTCCCCGAAAGTAAGACAGTGTCTTACTTTCTTTTTATCCCCAAAAGCCCCACTATGTCTTACTTTCGGGGTATGTCTTATATTGGAAAAAAATTGTCGAATTTTTTTTTTTTTTTTTTTCACAAACTTTATTTAACTGTTTTACATTTTTTTTTTTAGTCCCACCAGGGGACTTCACTATGCGATGTGCCGATCGCATATATAATGCTTTGGTATACTTAGTATACCGAAGCATTATTGCCTGTCAGTGTAAAACTGACAGGCAACCTATTAGGTCATGCCTCCGGCATCGCCTAACAGGCAGATGCTGAAGGCAGACCTGGGGGTCTTTGTTAGACCCCCGGCTGTCATGGAAACCCGACGGCGACCCGCGATTTTTTTGCGGGGGCGCCGATCGGGTGACAGAGGGAGCTCCCCCCTCTGTCAAACACATTAAATGCCGCTGTCACTATTGACAGCGGCATTTAATGGGTTAAACTGCCGGAATCGGCGCGCGCTTCGATTCCGGCAGTTGCAGCAGGAGCCAGGCTGTGTATAACAGCCGTGCTCCTGCCGCTGATCGCGTGGGTACAGTCTCAGTACCCGCGCCATCACAGGACGGATATATCCGTCCTCCTGCGCGAACTAGCAGCTGCTGAGGACGGATATATCCGGCGCGGTGACGTATGGAGAGGGGGGGCGGCGCGGAAGTGGGCAGGAGGCGGCAATACCCCCGTGTTTCCCCGAAAGTAAGACATATGTCTTACTTTCGGGGTACGGCTTATATTAGCCGACCCCCCTGAAACCCCCGATACGTCTTACAATCGGGGGTGTCTTACTATCGGGGAAACACGGTAGGAGACAGGACACTTATAATCTGGTGACAGCCTCTTTATTACTAGGACCACTGTTATCTACATTACAGCACTGATCACATTATGTAGGAGACAGGGCACTTATAATCTGGTGACAGCCTCTTTATTACTAGGACCACTGTTATCTACATTACAGCACTGATCACATTATGTAGAAGACAGGACACTTATAATCTGGTGACAGCCTCTTTATTACTAGGACCACTGTTATCTACATTACAGCGCTGATCACATTATGTAGGAGACAGGGCACTTATAATCTGGTGACAGCCTCTTTATTACTAGGACTACTGTTATCTACATTACAGCACTGATCACATTATGTAGGAGACAGGGCACTTATAATCTGGTGACAGAGCCTCTTTAAACAGGACTAGATTAATTGGTTCCGGAAAACCCCTTTAAGGATGAACTGGCGGCTCGAGAACTTCCTGTTACCTTGGATTCCTTAATACTTCTGGCTACCTGGATAGATATGCGAATACAAGAGTGCACTCTGGAAGTCCATCGGGAGAGGAGAACTTGTCGACTGGCACCAAAATTCCAAAGGCCGCTACTACTCTGTCCTACCACAGCTTCGGAGGAGCCTATGCAGGTAGATAGACTCCGTTTGTCCGACCAGGAACGGCAATACAGACGATCGAAGGGATTGTGTTTGTACTGTGGCCACAAGGGACATTTCGTGCGCCAATGCCCTCAAAAGCCAGGAAAGTCCAGCACCTAGGTTTGATTGGGGAGACTAACCTAGCTGAATAACTCTCTACCACTAAATTCTCTCCCTTGTTGTCTATTCCCGTGTTTATTGTCACCAGTGAAGGATCGTACTATGTGCCTGCCTAATTGGATTACGGAGCGTCTGCAAATTTCATCCAACAGCACATAGTTACTCGTCTCCATTTGACCACAGTCCCTCTAGAGAAACCCTTGGCGGTCACCTCTGTAGATGGACAACCTCTGCCTGACCCGATTCTGTCTATCACCAAACCACTGAGGCTGCAGACAGGAGTCCTTCATTCTGAGCTGATTGCTTTCTACGTCTTGTCCAAAGCTATCAACCCCATCCTATTGGAATTACCATGGCTTCGCCAACATGCTCCAGTCCTTGATTAGAACTCGGGAGGTGTTCCCCAGTGGGGACCCTGATGTCAGCACCATTGCCTGCCTCAGGTTCGTCCTGTTTTATCTACACTGTCTCAGTCTCTTTCTGAATTTTCCCCACAGTATGCCAGCTGCGCGGATGTCTTTAGCAAGAAGAAGGCAGAGGTCCTTCCTCCTCATTGTCCATATGACTGTCCTATAGAGTTGTTCCTGAAGCTTCTCTCCCTCCTTGATGAGTCTACCCGCTTTACTTGCCTGAAACCAAGGCTAAGTCGCAGTATGTCAAGGAGGACCTGGTCAGGGAGTTCATCAGAATGTCTATTTCACCAGCCGGAGTTGTATTCTTCTTCGTGGAGAAAAAGGATGGGTCACTGCGACCGTGCATAGACTACCGTGGAGTGAACCAAGTCACGGTAAAAAAATAAGTACCCGTTGCCGCTTATCTCTGAGCTCTTCAGAGGTTTGGTCCTGGGAGCCAGAAGAGAACATCAATGCCCCAACTCTCCTCGAGAGGTTCCTCCTACGTTCTGGACCTAAACAGAGGGGGCTTGTTCCTGAGCTGTATCTGTGTAGCAGTTGTGTTGTCATCTGCCACGTCTGGTAACATGCCACATCTGGTGTCATCTGCCACGTCTGGTGTCATTTGCCACGCCAAGCATCACCTGTGCCACGTGTCTGCTCCTCTGAGCATCTGCCTGAACATCCTCCTAGGTACTCTTACCCCAGAGTCTCTTATTGACTGTAGTTTCGCCAGCTGCTACTCCGCTACAGCGGAGCGGCCTAGTAGATCCACATACCCCACCAGCGTGACAACAGCAGTCACAACACAGTGGGACAGATTTATTATTCTTGCTGCGCCTCGGTTCTGTCCAGTCGTGCACTTTTCTGTGTGGCGCACATTACTTGCATGTGATTTATTATTTATCAGAAAGATCTTCTTTTGCGCCACGCTCGATGCGGCACTTTGTATTGGAAGTAAATGAACGTGATTTTGACTTGTTTAAGTCTCCCAAAAGTTTTTTTTTAAGCATTTTTTTTTCTTTATCAAAGATTTTTATTTTGAAAATTTACACAACAAAACAGCATATACATTAGTTTCATGCATTTGCAAAATTCACATACAGTGCACTATAACACTTCAATATTACATAGAGTATCAAAGACACAGAGCAGCAGTAGGAGGTAGCCTCCTAATCAGCAAGCAAAAATTATACAAGAATGCAATGGAAACAACAGTCCCATAAGTGCAGCAAAGATAGTGCATTATTTAGGGGATCCAGTCCCCACAGGTGGGTAACAATTATCGCATATAAGTGCACTTTATACGACAAACTAACACTAACACAAGACAACAAAGGGGAACACATACGGATATAGCACGCAAAAAGTAGACTTTATGTAGATATTCAAAAGAGGCCATCCAGGCAGAGAGGTAAATCATCACCACCCCGGAATCCAGCCCACACTGCCCAGGTGCGGACAAAGAGCTCAGCTTTACCCTGATCAGCAGACATCAATTCCTCCATCCTCATAATTCCATTCACCTCCGTCACCCATTCCTTCAAGGAAGGCACAGTGCTGGATTTCCAATGACGAGGAATCACTGTTCTTGCTGCGGTCAAAAAATGCCGAAAGACACTCTTTTTGAGGTGTGAGAGTGATCCCGGAACCATGGAAAGTAAACCAATAGAGGCCGAAGTCTGAACCTCAGTATGAAAAAGTTTATTTCCGAGATCAAAAATCTTTCCCCAAAAGGGACGAAGTTTGGGACAATCCCACCAAATGTGCAGCATGGTTCCAGGAGCCTCCCCACACCTCCAGCATTCATCAGGTACATCAGGGAATATCCTATGCAGTAAAGAAGGACAGCGATACCATCTAGTGAGAATTTTATAATTTTTTTCCTGGGCACAGCACGAAGTCGGCAGTTTATGCGCCAGGAAGAAAGATGTGCCCCACTCCTCAGCAGAGTGTCGGATCCCCAATTCCTCATCCCAAGCGGCTGTGAATGTCAACTGAGAGTAATCGTATTTAGGGAGGAGGATCCCGTGTAAAAAAAACAGCACATGAGAGGGGGCAGTAGTCAACGACAAGTAGTGTTCCAAAGGAGTCTTAACCTGCAGCAAAGCAAAACGGTCGCCCATTGACAAAAGATAGGAGCGCAATTGAAAATAGGACCACCAAACCGGACGTCCCCCCGGGCAGGCCCCGGAGACCACAGCCTGTGACAAAATTGTACCCTCAGGTGTAAGAGTCTTAGCCAAGAAACTACAGTCCGGTCTCTCCCAACAGAGGAATGTGTCCACACCCACCTCCGGAGGAAAGGAAGGATCATCAAAAAGAGGGGTTAGAGGGCCTGGACGGTGAACAATGTCCATCGTAGCAAAGATCCTCTCCCATACTGCAAGAAACTGACGTGTGAGGTAAGGCAGAGAAGATGAAGGTCGCTGAGAAGCGGACAACCAAGGCAGAGACTGCAATGCTAGGGGAGACATGGCCTTCTCAATGCGCACCCATTGCTTACCCGCACCTGAACGGAACCAGTCTACTAATCGCATCAGTAACGCAGCTTGGTGGTAGCGTTTAAAATCTGGCAAACCTGCTCCCCCCTCCTTTTTCGGTCTACTAAGGACAGCAAAACGAACACGAGGCTTAGAGGAGCCCCAAACAAATTTAGTTATGGCCCTATGTAAAACTTGGAAGAAGCTTGTTGGAATCATGATAGGGACAGTTTGGAATATGTAAAGGAATTTGGGTAGGATGTCCATTTTTACTGCATTAATGCGCCCAAACCACGATATGCGATTCCCACCATACGCCATTAAATCCTTCAAGGTGCGCTGCAGAATGGGTGTGTAGTTCAGAGCGAACAGATCCGACTTGTGTGTGGGAATTTGCACCCCCAGGTATTTTAGAGATGTAGCTTGCCATTTGAACGGGAAAACCCGAGTGAGATGGGTGGCTAAGGTAGAATCAAGAGAAATATTCAATGCCTCCGATTTGGAATAGTTGACTTTGAAATTGCTCACATGTCCAAAACGCTCGAATTCCCCAGTCAAAGATGGCAAGGAAACCATGGGAGTTGTAATGTACACGAGGAGATCATCGGCATATAATGCTAATTTGTGGTGCTTTGCGCCAACACAGACACCATTAACATTAGGGTTGTTCCGCAGTGCCACGGCCAGGTGTTCCATGACCAAAACATAGAGTAAAGGTGAGAGTGGGCACCCCTGTCTCGTGCCATTAGAAATAGACAAAGAGTCAGATAACAACCCATTAACTCGAACCCGGGCCGTAGGCCCTTGATATAATGCCATAATCCTATCCACCATAACGGCGCCAAGGCCAACCTGTGTCAGGACACTGCGGAGAAACACCCAATGTACCCTGTCGAATGCTTTTTCCGCATCGACCGAGAGTAAACACATCGGTATCTTATGGGATTGGCAATATGATGTTAAAAGGAGGGTCTTGTTAGTGTTGTCCCGTGCTTCTCTGCCGCGCAAAAACCCCACCTGATCATCTGTGACCAAATCTGGTAAGAGAGGCGAGAGTCGAGAGGCGAGTAACTTCGCAAAAATCTTAACATCTACATTTATCAATGATATTGGTCGGAAGTTTGCGCACACCGTCGGATCTTTGCCCGGTTTTGGTAACAGGGTAATATGAGCCTCAAGGGACTGGGGTGCAAAGGGACACGAGGAAGACACTGAATTAAAAACTTTCGTCAAGAATGGAGCCAATTGATCCTTACATTTTTTATAGAATTTATTATTGAACCCATCGGGTCCTGGACTTTTGCCCAAGGGGAATTCCCCAATAGCACGCTCCACCTCCGTTTCCAAAAAATCCTCCTCGAGTCCCAAAGCCTCCCCGCCCCCCAAGGACGGCAACGCAGTGTCATGTACATACCGGTCTATTTTATCACGTAACGCATCCGCCTGCATATCCTGAAAATGGCCTTTAAGATTGTATAATGCCGAGTAGTACTGTCTGAAGCATTCGGTGATCCCCACCGGATCATGAACCTCACCACCCGAGGGGGAAGTAATTTTAGGGATATACGACGCCTGGGTGAGAGGATGTAGTACCCGTGCTAGAGACTTGCCACATTTATCTGCATATTCGTACGAGTGTATTCGCATACGGTCCCTGAATCGAGCGTGTGACTGGCCTATCAGAGAACGCAAGGATTCTCTCGCTGCAGTGAGTTCCGCAAATAACTGTGAGGAAAGCACTCGTTTATGGCGGGATTCAAGGTCCCGTATCTGAGTAAGGAGCCGCGTAATGGCTACCCCTTTTTCCCGCTTCAACCGAGCCCCATGTTGGATCAGGACTCCCCTGACTACACACTTTAACGCCTCCCACTGCAATGGTAATGGGGTAGTGTCCCGTGCGTGTACCTCAAAAAAACTGTTAAGCAAGTCCTTAAGGGCTGACACACACACTGAGTCACCCAGTAAATTTTCATTAAGTTTCCAAGATTGGAAATTGGGTACTGAACTGGGAAACGTAAGTGTTAGAAATACAGGGGCATGATCCGACCAAACCATAGGGCCCACCTCCGAAATGGGTTGCCAGGTAAGCAAATGGTGGCTAATAAGAAAGGCATCCAGTCTACTATACATATTGTGTAGCGGGGAGAAGTAAGTGTATTCTCTTACCTGAGGATGAAGAATCCTCCACACGTCAATCAATTGCATGGAATGCATCACAGTTTTCAAGGCTCCCAAATGGGATTTCGGTACCGCAGACCTGCCCGAGGAGGTGTCTAGCCTAGAATCGAACGTCAGGTTAAAATCACCACCCACAATCAAAACTCCCTCCGTGAACTCTTCCAACTTCTGCAAATACCCACAACATACTCGCGCCTGATCCTGATTGGGGAGGTACATATTAGCCAAGGTGAACAGCTTATTCCGAATGGACAGTTTGAGAAACACATACCGACCACCCGGGTCAACCAGAACGTCTACCAGTTTATGAGAGAGTGACTTGTGTATACAAATACTAGCGCCCTTGGACTTGGATTCCGGGTTGGCACTGTGGAACCAGACTGGATAATAGCGATTTGTAAACTGTGGAGTGTGGCCCCCCTGAAAATGAGTCTCCTGTAAAAACAGGATATTTACCCGTTCTTTGTGCATATTATACAATATCTGTGACCGTTTTTCGGGGACATTAAGCCCTCTAGCATTAAAGGTACAGACTTTCAGCTGCGCCATTTCCAACGCACGTATGTCTAGGAAATCAAGAAATGTGCTATAACACTGAAGAAAAGGACGGGACAGACAAGGAAGGGAGACACGACAACAAGGACAAACAAGCGGGTGAAACAGGCACCCAGTCCCTGATCTAATCAAGGAGAAACAATCCAATATACACCGGATATAACCAGTGAAACCCTAAGAGGAGAAGTGTCAGGACAAGGTCTAGCCAGCGCCCCGCACCCCCCAACCCAGCAAATAACGATATAACACAAAAGGAAAACCAAGGCACTTATTGCGTTACCCAAAAATAATTAATTAAGGAATTACATTGTTAATAGGGCCTTAAAGAAACCCCAGCAGAGAACACCCCTGAATACATTCATTATCAGCATAAATGTACAAACCGGTTTAGCAATAAAGAAAAATAATAAGAAAAAAAATAAAAATACATTCGCAATTGTGGCATATTAACGGCAATCGACCACTATTAGTGACCACCAGGACTCCAACAGCAATCACCTGTGAATCATAATGAAGACCCACTCAGTAATGACCATACGTAACTACCAATATAGTTGCTTCAGCTGATAACGCAATAAACATTGCAATTAAACTCCTACAGCAGGCTGTAATTAAGAAACATTAAAAGTGCATCACATCGGCTCCGCAGGACGCCCATCATGACGCCTCACAGGAGAACGACCTCGCCTGCGTGACCGTGGACGCGGCGGCGGGATGGGAACATAAGGCCAATCCGGGAGAGAGACTCTAGGCAAGCGGAGAGCATCACAGAAATCTGGAACGTCCCCCGGGTCCCGAACACTCAGCAGTGCCCCATTCCTGCGAACCTGCAACTGAAAGGGGTGACCCCAGGAATAGGAAATCTCGTGTTCTCTCAAGACGTCCAGTAAAGGACGAAGCACTCTGCGCTTATCCAGAGTCATTCTGGACAAATCAGACAGCAGCTGGATCTTGACCCCCTGTAATAAGACCTCGCCTTTATCTCGAGCCTTCCTCATGATCTGCTCCTTTAGAGAAAAAAAATGGACCCGGCATAGCACATCTCTGGGCCTATCAGGATCTGGGCTGCGCGGACCTAGAGTTCTGTGTGCTCTATCCAGCTCCAAGGGATCGTCAGCAGGGCGCCCAAGTAGAGAATTAAACAGAGACTGTAGAGCAGGAATGAGTTGACCCGGAGAGATATCCTCAGGAATGCCCCTCAGCCGAATATTATTACGACGATTCCGATTCTCATGATCCTCAGCAAGATTAAATAATGTGTGGATCTGCTGAGAGTGCTGATCTAATAGGTCGGCATGAGAAACTTGTTGCTGTGTAATATTGGATACATCGCTTTCCATCCGCTGTACTTGATCGGACAATTGAGATAAATTGGTAGTAAGAGATTGTATTTCCGATTTATATGTCGTCTCCAGGCGGTTTACATAACGCTCCATGTCCTGTTTAGTGGGCAATGCTGATAACGGTCGTCTCAGGCCCTGTAAATCATCCCCTAGGACAGCAGCAACACCTATATGAGAGGAGGGATGAACAGCCATATCTCTGGGAGAAGTAGAAGGCAGCATTGCAGGCCGCAGCACATGAGGGGAGGATAAGGGAGAAACCCGGCCGCCATGACAGGCACCACGTGGCGAACAGTCCCGCGTAGGCAGCGCCATCTCAGCCCCAGAAGAGCACGGCTCAATCCCATCCAGCAAGGAGGGAAACTGCCCCTGAGAACCCGATATCGAGGGGAAGGTACTAGCGGTACCTGATGCAGCTACACCGGCCGCAGATGATAGCCCCTCTGGAAGCGAAGTCCCGGTGCCATCTCGCCTCTCTTCCAGCGGCGCCATCTTAGATGATGTTCCAGATAAGGAGCAGCCAGGTAAGGGGCTAGTTTACTAGGAAAGAGCAAAGACGCCTATCCTCCCTCCCCGGTGAACACCCTCCCTCCCTGGTGAGCACCCCCCCTCCCCAGTGAACACCCTCCCTCCCCGGTGAACACCCCCCCCTCCCCGGTGAACACCCTCCCTCCCCAGTGAACACCCTCCCTTCCCGGTCTTGTTTGGGTCATACGCAGCGTGTCTTGGTTCTGGTCCTGTTTGGGTCATACGCAGTGTGTCTTGGTTCTGGTCTTGTTTGGGTCATACGCAGCGTGTCTTAGTTCTGGTCTTGTTTGGGTCATACGCAGCGTGTCTTGGTTCTGGTCTTGTTTGGGTCATACGCAGCATGTCTTAGTTCTGGTCCTGTTTGGGTCATACGCAGAGTGTCTTAGTTCTGTTCTTGTTTGGGTCATACGCAGCGTGTCTTGGTTCTGGTCTTGTTTGGGTCATATGCAGCGTGTCTTGGTTCTGGTCCTGTTTGGGTCATAAGCAGCGTGTCTTGGTTCTGGTCCTATTTGGGTCATACACAGCGTGTCTTGGTTCTGGTCTTGTTTGGGTCATACGCAGCGTGTCTTGGTTCTGGTCTTGTTTGGGTCATGCGCAGCGTGTCTTGGTTCTGGTCTTGTTTGGGTCATACGCAGCGTGTCTTGGTTCTGGTCTTGTTTGGGTCATATGCAGCATGTCTTGGTTCTGGTCTTGTTTGGGTCATACGCAGCGTGTCCTTAGTTCTGGTCCTGTTTGGGTCATATGCAGCGTGTCTTGGTTCTGGTCTTGTTTCGGTCATACGCAGCATGTCTTGGTTCTGGTCCTGTTTGGGTCATACGCGGAGTGTCTTAGTTCTGTTCTTGTTTGTGTCATACTCAGAGTGTCTTAGTTCTGTTCTTGTTTGGGTCATACGCAGCGTGTCTTTGTTCTGGTCCTATTTGGGTCATACGCAGCGTGTCTTGGTTCTGCTCTTGCTCGGGTCATACGTAGCGTGTCTTGGTTCTGGTTCTGTTTGGGTCATACGCAGCGTGTCTTGGTTCTGCTCTTGCTCGGGTCATACGTAGCGTGTCTTGGTTCTGGTCCTGTTTGGGTCATACGCGGCGTGTCTTGGTTCTGGTCTTGTTTGGGTCATACGCAGCGTGTCTTGGTTCTGGTCCTGTTTGGGTCATACGTAGCGTGTCTTGGTTCTGGTTCTGTTTGGGTCATACGTAGCGTGTCTTGGTTCTGTTTGGGTCATACGTAGCGTGTCTTGGTTCTGGTCCTGTTTGGGTCATATGTAGCGTGTCTTGGTTCTGGTTCTGTTTGGGTCATACGTAGCGTGTCTTGGTTCTGGTCCTGTTTAGGTCATACGCAGCGTGTCTTAGTTCTGGTCTTGTTTGGATCATACGCAGCGTGTCTTAGTTCTGGTCTTGTTTGGGTCATACGCAGCGTGTCTTAGTTCTGGTCTTGTTTGGGTCATACGCAGCGTGTCTTAGTTCTGGTCTTGTTTGGATCATACGCAGCGTGTCTTAGTTCTGGTCTTGTTTGGGTCATACGCAGCGTGTCTTAGTTCTGGTCTTGTTTGGGTCATACGCAGCGTGTCTTAGTTCTGGTTCTGTTTGGGTCATACGCAGCGTGTCTTGGTTCTGGTCTTGTTTGGGTCATACGCAGCGTGTCTTAGTTCTGGTCCTGTTTGGGTCATACGTAGCGTGTCTTAGTTCTGGTCCTGTTTGGGTCATACGTAGCGTGTCTTGGTTCTGGTCCTGTTTGGGTCATACGCAGCGTGTCTTGGTTCTGATCCTGTTTGGGTCATACACGGCGTGTCTTGGTTCTGGTCTTGTTTGGGTCATACGCAGCGTGTCTTTGTTCTGGTCTTGTTTGGATCATACGCAGCGTGTCTTAGTTCTGGTCTTGTTTGGGTCATACGCAGCGTGTCTTAGTTCTGGTCTTGTTTGGATCATACGCAGCGTGTCTTAGTTCTGGTCTTGTTTGGGTCATACGCAGCGTGTCTTAGTTCTGGTCTTGTTTGGGTCATACGCAGCGTGTCTTAGTTCTGGTCTTGTTTGGGTCATACGCAGCGTGTCTTGGTTCTGGTCTTGTTCGGGTCATACACAGCGTGTCTTGGTTCTGGTCTTGTTTGGGTCATACGCAGCGTGTCTTGGTTCTGGTCTTGTTTGGGTCATGCGCAGCGTGTCTTGGTTCTGGTCTTGTTTGGGTCATACGCAGCGTGTCTTGGTTCTGGTCTTGTTTGGGTCATATGCAGCATGTCTTGGTTCTGGTCTTGTTTGGGTCATACGCAGCGTGTCCTTAGTTCTGGTCCTGTTTGGGTCATATGCAGCGTGTCTTGGTTCTGGTCTTGTTTCGGTCATACGCAGCATGTCTTGGTTCTGGTCCTGTTTGGGTCATACGCGGAGTGTCTTAGTTCTGTTCTTGTTTGTGTCATACGTAGTGTGTCTTAGTTCTGGTCCTGTTTGGGTCATACGTAGCGTGTCTTGGTTCTGGTCCTATTTGGGTCATATGCAGCATGTCTTGGTTCTGGTCTTGTTTGGGTCATACGCAGCATGTCTTGGTTCTGGTCCTGTTTGGGTCATACGCGGAGTGTCTTAGTTCTGTTCTTGTTTGTGTCATACGTAGTGTGTCTTAGTTCTGGTCCTGTTTGTGTCATACGTAGTGTGTCTTAGTTCTGGTCCTGTTTGGGTCATATGCAGCATGTCTTGGTTCTGGTCTTGTTTGGGTCATACGCAGCGTGTCCTTAGTTCTGGTCCTGTTTGGGTCATATGCAGCGTGTCTTGGTTCTGGTCTTGTTTCGGTCATACGCAGCATGTCTTGGTTCTGGTCCTGTTTGGGTCATACGCGGAGTGTCTTAGTTCTGTTATTGTTTGTGTCATACTCAGAGTGTCTTAGTTCTGTTCTTGTTTGGGTCATACGCAGCGTGTCTTGGTTCTGGTCCTATTTGGGTCATACGCAGCGTGTCTTAGTTCTGGTCCTGTTTGGGTCATACGTAGTGTGTCTTAGTTCTGGTCCTGTTTGGGTCATACGTAGCGTGTCTTGGTTCTGGTCCTGTTTGGGTCATACGTAGCGTGTCTTGGTTCTGATCCTGTTTGGGTCATACACGGCGTGTCTTGGTTCTGGTCTTGTTTGGGTCATACGCAGCGTGTCTTGGTTCTGGTCTTGTTCGGGTCATACGTAGCGTCTTGGTTCTAGTCCTGTTTGGGTCATACGCAGCGTGTCTTGGTTCTGGTCTTGTTTGGGTCATACGCAGCGTCTTAGTTCTGGTCTTGTTTGGGTCATACGCAGCGTGTCTTGGTTCTGGTCTTGTTTGGGTCATACGCAGCGTGTCTTAGTTCTGGTCTTGTTTGAGTCATATGCAGCGTGTCTTAGTTCTGGTCTTGTTTGGGTCATACGCAGCGTGTCTTGGTTCTGGTCTTGTTTGGGTCATACGCAGCGTGTCTTGGTTCTGGTCTTGTTTGGATCATACGCAGCGTGTCTTGGTTCTGGTCTTGTTTGGGTCATACGCAGCGTGTCTTGGTTCTGGTCTTGTTTGGGTCATACGCAGCGTGTCTTGGTTCTGGTCTTGTTTGGATCATACGCAGCGTGTCTTGGTTCTGGTTTTGTTTGGGTCATACGCAGCGTGTCTTGGTTCTGGTCTTGTTTGGGTCATATGCAGCGTGTCTTGGTTCTGGTCTTGTTTGGGTCATACGCAGCGTGTCCTTAGTTCTGGTCCTGTTTGGGTCATACGCAGCGTATCTTGGTTCTGGTCTTGTTTGGGTCATACGCAGCGTGGCTTGGTTCTGGTCTTGTTTGGGTCATACGCAGCGTGTCTTAGTTCTGGTCTTGTTTGGGTCATACGCAGCGTGTCTTAGTTCTGGTTCTGTTTGGGTCATACGCAGCGTGTCTTGGTTCTGGTCTTGTTTGGGTCATACGCAGCGTGTCTTAGTTCTGGTCCTGTTTGGGTCATACGTAGCGTGTCTTAGTTCTGGTCCTGTTTGGGTCATACGTAGCGTGTCTTGGTTCTGGTCCTGTTTGGGTCATACGCAGCGTGTCTTGGTTCTGATCCTGTTTGGGTCATACACGGCGTGTCTTGGTTCTGGTCTTGTTTGGGTCATACGCAGCGTGTCTTTGTTCTGGTCTTGTTTGGGTCATACGCAGCGTGTCTTGGTTCTGATCCTGTTTGGGTCATACACGGCGTGTCTTGGTTCTGGTCTTGTTTGGGTCATACGCAGCGTGTCTTAGTTCTGTTCTTGTTCGGGTCATACGCAGCGTGTCTTGGTTCTGGTCCTATTTGGGTCATACGCAGCGTGTCTTGGTTCTGGTCTTGTTCGGGTCATACGTAGCGTGTCTTGGTTCTGTTTGGGTCATACGTAGCGTGTCTTGGTTCTGGTCCTGTTTGGGTCATACGCGGCGTGTCTTGGTTCTGGTCTTGTTTGGGTCATACGCAGCGTGTCTTGGTTCTGGTCCTGTTTGGGTCATACGTAGCGTGTCTTGGTTCTGGTTCTGTTTGGGTCATACGCAGCGTGTCTTAGTTCTGGTCTTGTTTGGATCATACGCAACGTGTCTTAGTTCTGGTCTTGTTTGGGTCATACGCAGCGTGTCTTGGTTCTGGTCTTGTCCGGGTCATACGTAGCGTGTCTTGGTTCTGGTCCTGTTTGGGTCATACGTAGCGTGTCTTGGTTCTGGTCTTGTTTGGGTCATACGCAGCGTGTCTTGGTTCTGGTCTTGTTTGGGTCATACGCAGCGAGTCTTGGTTCTGGTCCTGTTTGGGTCATATGCAGCGTGTCTTAGTTCTGGTCTTGTTTGGGTCATACGCAGCGTGTCTTGGCTCTGGTCCTGTTTGGGTCAAATGCAGAGTGTCTTGGTTCTGGTCCTGTTTGGGTCATATGCAGCGTGTCTTGGTTCTGGTCTTGTTTGGGTCATACGCAGCGTGTCTTGGTTCTGGTCTTGTTTGGGTCATACGCAGCGTGTCTTGGTTCTGGTCTTGTTTGGGTCATACGCAGCGTGTCTTGGTTCTGGTCTTGTTTGGGTCATACGCAGCGTGTCTTGGTTCTGGTCCTGTTTGGGTCATATGCAGCGTGTGTTAGGTCTGGTCCTGTTTGGGTCATACGCAGCGTGTCTTGGTTCTGGTCTTGTTTGGGTCATACGCAGCGTGTCTTGGTTCAGGTCTTGTTCGGGTCATACGTAGCGTGTCTTGGTTCTGGTCCTGTTTGGGTCATACGTAGCGTGTCTTGGTTCTGGTCTTGTTTGGGTCATACGCAGCGTGTCTTGGTTCTGGTCCTGTTTGGGTCATATGCAGCGTGTCTTAGTTCTTGTCTTGTTTGGGTCATATGCAGCGTGTCTTGGCTCTGGTCCTGTTTGGGTCATATGCAGAGTGTCTTTGTTCTGGTCCTGTTTGGGTCATACGCAGCGTGTCTTGGTTCTGGTCTTGTTTGGGTCATACGCAGCGTGTCTTGGTTCTGGTCTTGTTTGGGTCATACGCAGCGTGTCTTGGTTCTGGTCTTGTTTGGGTCATACGCAGCGTGTCTTGGTTCTGGTCTTGTTTGGGTCATACGCAGCGTGTCTTGGTTCTGGTCTTGTTTGGGTCATATGCAGCGTGTCTTGGTTCTGGTCCTGTTTGGGTCATATGCAGCGTGTCTTAAGTCTGGTCCTGTTTGGGTCATACGCAGCGAGTCTTGGTTCTGGTCTTGTTTGGGTCATACGCAGCGTGTCTTGGTCTGGTCTTGTTTGGGTCATACGCAGCGTGTCTTGGTTCTGGCCTTGTTCGGGTCATACGCAGCGTGTCTTGGTTCTGGTCCTGTTTGGGTCATACGTAGCGTGTCTTGGTTCTGGTCTTGTTTGGGTCATACGCAGCGTGTCTTGGTTCTGGTCTTGTTTGGGTCATACGCAGCGCGTCTTGGTTCTGGTCCTGTTTGGGTCATATGCAGCGTGTCTTAGTTCTGGTCTTGTTTGGGTCATACGCAGCGTGTCTTGGCTCTGGGTCTGTTTGGGTCAAATGCAGAGTGTCTTGGTTCTGGTCCTGTTTGGGTCATATGCAGCGTGTCTTGGTTCTGGTCTTGTTTGGGTCATACGCAGCGTGTCTTGGTTCTGGTCTTGTTTGGGTCATACGCAGCGTGTCTTGGTTCTGGTCTTGTTTGGGTCATACGCAGCGTGTCTTGGTTCTGGTCTTGTTTGGGTCATACGCAGCGTGTCTTGGTTCTGGTCCTGTTTGGGTCATACGCAGCGTGTGTTAGGTCTGGTCCTGTTTGGGTCATACGCAGCGTGTCTTGGTTCTGGTCTTGTTTGGGTCATACGCAGCGTGTCTTGGTCTGGTCTTGTTTGGGTCATACGCAGCGTGTCTTGGTTCAGGTCTTGTTCGGGTCATACGTAGCGTGTCTTGGTTCTGGTCCTGTTTGTGTCATACGTAGCATGTCTTGGTTCTGGTCTTGTTTGGGTCATACGCAGCGAGTCTGGGCTCTGGTCCTGTTTGGGTCATATGCAGAGTGTCTTGGTTCTGGTCCTGTTTGGGTCATACGCAGCGTGTCTTGGTCCTGGTCTTGTTTGGGTCATACGCAGCGTGTCTTGGTTCTGGTCTTGTTTGGGTCATACGCAGCGTGTCTTGGTTCTGGTCTTGTTTGGGTCATACGCAGCGTGTCTTGGTTCTGGTCTTGTTTGGGTCATACGCAGCGTGTCTTGGTTCTGGTCTTGTTTGGGTCATATGCAGCGTGTCTTGGTTCTGGTCCTGTTTGGGTCATACGCAGCGTGTCTTAAGTCTGGTCCTGTTTGGGTCATACGCAGCGAGTCTTGGTTCTGGTCTTGTTTGGGTCATACGCAGCGTGTCTTGGTCTGGTCTTGTTTGGGTCATACGCAGCGTGTCTTGGTTCTGGCCTTGTTCGGGTCATACGTAGCGTGTCTTGGTTCTGGTCCTGTTTGGGTCATACGTAGCGTGTCTTGGTTCTGGTCTTGTTTGGGTCATACGCAGAGTGTCTTGGTTCTGGTCCTGTTTGGGTCATACGCAGCGTGTCTTGGTTCTGGTCTTGTTTGGGTCATACGCAGCGTGTCTTGGTTCTGGTCTTGTTTGGGTCATACGCAGCGTGTCTTGGTTCTGGTCTTGTTTGGGTCATACGCAGCGTGTCTTGGTTCTGGTCTTGTTTGGGTCATACGCAGCGTGTCTTGGTTCTGGTCTTGTTTGGGTCATACGCAGCGTGTCTTGGTTCTGGTCTTGTTCGGGTCATACGTAGCGTGTCTTGGTTCTGTTTGGGTCATACGTAGCGTGTCTTGGTTCTGGTCCTGTTTGGGTCATACGCGGCGTGTCTTGGTTCTGGTCTTGTTTGGGTCATACGCAGCGTGTCTTGGTTCTGGTCCTGTTTGGGTCATACGTAGCGTGTCTCGGTTCTGGTTCTGTTTGGGTCATACGTAGCGTGTCTTGGTTCTGTTTGGGTCATACGTAGCGTGTCTTGGTTCTGGTCCTGTTTGGGTCATACTTAGCGTGTCTTGGTTCTGGTTCTGTTTGGGTCATACGCAGCGTGTCTTGGTTCTGGTCTTGTTTGGGTCATACGCAGCGTGTCTTGGTTCTGGTCCTGTTTGGGTCATACGCGGCGTGTCTTGGTTCTGGTCTTGTTTGGGTCATACGCAGCGTGTCTTGGTTCTGGTCCTGTTTGGGTCATACGTAGCGTGTCTTGGTTCTGGTTCTGTTTGGGTCATACGTAGCGTGTCTTGGTTCTGTTTGGGTCATACGTAGCGTGTCTTGGTTCTGGTCCTGTTTGGGTCATACTTAGCGTGTCTTGGTTCTGGTTCTGTTTGGGTCATACGCAGCGTGTCTTGGTTCTGGTCTTGTTTGGGTCATACGCAGCGTGTCTTGGTTCTGGTCTTGTTTGGGTCATACGCAGCGTGTCTTGGTTCTGGTCTTGTTTGGGTCATACGCAGCGTGTCTTGGTTCTGGTCTTGTTTGGGTCATACGCAGCGTGTCTTGGTTCTGGTCTTGTTTGGGTCATATGCAGCGTGTCTTGGTTCTGGTCCTGTTTGGGTCATATGCAGCGTGTCTTAAGTCTGGTCCTGTTTGGGTCATACGCAGCGAGTCTTGGTTCTGGTCTTGTTTGGGTCATACGCAGCGTGTCTTGGTCTGGTCTTGTTTGGGTCATACGCAGCGTGTCTTGGTTCTGGCCTTGTTCGGGTCATACGCAGCGTGTCTTGGTTCTGGTCCTGTTTGGGTCATACGTAGCGTGTCTTGGTTCTGGTCTTGTTTGGGTCATACGCAGCGTGTCTTGGTTCTGGTCTTGTTTGGGTCATACGCAGCGAGTCTTGGTTCTGGTCCTGTTTGGGTCATAGGCAGCGTGTCTTAGTTCTGGTCTTGTTTGGGTCATACGCAGCGTGTCTTGGCTCTGGGTCTGTTTGGGTCAAATGCAGAGTGTCTTGGTTCTGGTCCTGTTTGGGTCATATGCAGCGTGTCTTGGTTCTGGTCTTGTTTGGGTCATACGCAGCGTGTCTTGGTTCTGGTCTTGTTTGGGTCATACGCAGCGTGTCTTGGTTCTGGTCTTGTTTGGGTCATACGCAGCGTGTCTTGGTTCTGGTCTTGTTTGGGTCATACGCAGCGTGTCTTGGTTCTGGTCCTGTTTGGGTCATACGCAGCGTGTGTTAGGTCTGGTCCTGTTTGGGTCATACGCAGCGTGTCTTGGTTCTGGTCTTGTTTGGGTCATACGCAGCGTGTCTTGGTCTGGTCTTGTTTGGGTCATATGCAGCGTGTCTTGGTTCAGGTCTTGTTCGGGTCATACGTAGCGTGTCTTGGTTCTGGTCCTGTTTGTGTCATACGTAGCGTGTCTTGGTTCTGGTCTTGTTTGGGTCATACGCAGCGAGTCTTGGCTCTGGTCCTGTTTGGGTCATATGCAGAGTGTCTTGGTTCTGGTCCTGTTTGGGTCATACGCAGCGTGTCTTGGTCCTGGTCTTGTTTGGGTCATACGCAGCGTGTCTTGGTTCTGGTCTTGTTTGGGTCATACGCAGCGTGTCTTGGTTCTGGTCTTGTTTGGGTCATACGCAGCGTGTCTTGGTTCTGGTCTTGTTTGGGTCATACGCAGCGTGTCTTGGTTCTGGTCTTGTTTGGGTCATATGCAGCGTGTCTTGGTTCTGGTCCTGTTTGGGTCATACGCAGCGTGTCTTAAGTCTGGTCCTGTTTGGGTCATACGCAGCGAGTCTTGGTTCTGGTCTTGTTTGGGTCATACGCAGCGTGTCTTGGTCTGGTCTTGTTTGGGTCATACGCAGCGTGTCTTGGTTCTGGCCTTGTTCGGGTCATACGTAGCGTGTCTTGGTTCTGGTCCTGTTTGGGTCATACGTAGCGTGTCTTGGTTCTGGTCTTGTTTGGGTCATACGCAGAGTGTCTTGGTTCTGGTCCTGTTTGGGTCATACGCAGCGTGTCTTGGTTCTGGTCTTGTTTGGGTCATACGCAGCGTGTCTTGGTTCTGGTCTTGTTTGGGTCATACGCAGCGTGTCTTGGTTCTGGTCTTGTTTGGGTCATACGCAGAGTGTCTTGGTTCTGGTCTTGTTTGGGTCATACGCAGCGTGTCTTGGTTCTGGTCTTGTTTGGGTCATACGCAGCGTGTCTTGGTTCTGGTCTTGTTCGGGTCATACGTAGCGTGTCTTGGTTCTGTTTGGGTCATACGTAGCGTGTCTTGGTTCTGGTCCTGTTTGGGTCATACGCGGCGTGTCTTGGTTCTGGTCTTGTTTGGGTCATACGCAGCGTGTCTTGGTTCTGGTCCTGTTTGGGTCATACGTAGCGTGTCTTGGTTCTGGTTGTTTGGGTCATACGTAGCGTGTCTTGGTTCTGTTTGGGTCATACGTAGCGTGTCTTGGTTCTGGTCCTGTTTGGGTCATACTTAGCGTGTCTTGGTTCTGGTTCTGTTTGGGTCATACGCAGCGTGTCTTAGTTCTGGTCTTGTTTGGATCATACGCAACGTGTCTTAGTTCTGGTCTTGTTTGGGTCATACGCAGCGTGTCTTGGTTCTGGTCTTGTCCGGGTCATACGTAGCGTGTCTTGGTTCTGGTCCTGTTTGGGTCATACGTAGCGTGTCTTGGTTCTGGTCTTGTTTGGGTCATACGCAGCGTGTCTTGGTTCTGGTCTTGTTTGGGTCATACGCAGCGAGTCTTGGTTTTGGTCCTGTTTGGGTCATATGCAGCGTGTCTTAGTTCTGGTCTTGTTTGGGTCATACGCAGCGTGTCTTGGCTCTGGTCCTGTTTGGGTCATATGCAGAGTGTCTTGGTTCTGGTCCTGTTTGGGTCATATGCAGCGTGTCTTGGTTCTGGTCTTGTTTGGGTCATACGCAGCGTGTCTTGGTTCTGGTCTTGTTTGGGTCATACGCAGCATGTCTTGGTTCTGGTCTTGTTTGGGTCATACGCAGCGTGTCTTGGTTCTGGTCTTGTTTGGGTCATACGCAGCGTGTCTTGGTTCTGGTCCTGTTTGGGTCATACGCAGCGTGTGTTAGGTCTGGTCCTGTTTGGGTCATACGCAGCGTGTCTTGGTTCTGGTCTTGTTTGGGTCATACGCAGCATGTCTTGGTCTGGTCTTGTTTGGGTCATACGCAGCGTGTCTTGGTTCAGGTCTTGTTCGGGTCATACGTAGCGTGTCTTGGTTCTGGTCCTGTTTGGGTCATACGTAGCGTGTCTTGGTTCTGGTCTTGTTTGGGTCATACGCAGCGAGTCTTGGTTCTGGTCCTGTTTTGGTCATATGCAGCGTGTCTTAGTTCTTGTCTTGTTTGGGTCATACGCAGCGTGTCTTGGCTCTGGTCCTGTTTGGGTCATATGCAGAGTGTCTTGGTTCTGGTCCTGTTTGGGTCATACGCAGCGTGTCTTGGTTCTGGTCTTGTTTGGGTCATACGCAGCGTGTCTTGGTTCTGGTCTTGTTTGGGTCATACGCAGCGTGTCTTGGTTCTGGTCTTGTTTGGGTCATATGCAGCGTGTCTTGGTTCTGGTCCTGTTTGGGTCATACGCAGAGTGTCTTAGTTCTGTTCTTGTTTGGGTCATACGCAGCGTGTCTTGGTTCTGGTCCTATTTGGGTCATACGCAGCGTGTCTTGGTTCTGGTCTTGTTCGGGTCATACGTAGCGTGTCTTGGTTCTGTTTGGGTCATACGTAGCGTGTCTTGGTTCTGGTCCTGTTTGGGTCATACGCGGCGTGTCTTGGTTCTGGTCTTGTTTGGGTCATACGCAGCGTGTCTTGGTTCTGGTCCTGTTTGGGTCATACGTAGCGTGTCTTGGTTCTGGTTCTGTTTGGGTCATACGTAGCGTGTCTTGGTTCTGTTTGGGTCATACGTAGCGTGTTTTGGTTCTGGTCCTGTTTGGGTCATACTCAGCGTGTCTTGGTTCTGGTTGTTTGGGTCATACGTAGCGTGTCTTGGTTCTGGTTCTGTTTGGGTCATACGCAGCGTGTCTTAGTTCTGGTCTTGTTTGGATCATACGCAACGTGTCTTAGTTCTGGTCTTGTTTGGGTCATACGCAGCGTGTCTTGGTTCTGGTCTTGTCAGGGTCATACGTAGCGTGTCTTGGTTCTGGTCCTGTTTGGGTCATACGTAGCGTGTCTTGGTTCTGGTCTTGTTTGGGTCATACGCAGCGTGTCTTGGTTCTGGTCTTGTTTGGGTCATACGCAGCGAGTCTTGGTTCTGGTCCTGTTTTTGGTCATATGCAGCGTGTCTTAGTTCTGGTCTTGTTTGGGTCATACGCAGCGTGTCTTGGCTCTGGTCCTGTTTGGGTCAAATGCAGAGTGTCTTGGTTCTGGTCCTGTTTGGGTCATATGCAGCGTGTCTTGGTTCTGGTCTTGTTTGGGTCATACGCAGCGTGTCTTGGTTCTGGTCTTGTTTGGGTCATACGCAGCGTGTCTTGGTTCTGGTCTTGTTTGGGTCATACGCAGCGTGTCTTGGTTCTGGTCTTGTTTGGGTCATACGCAGCGTGTCTTGGTTCTGGTCCTGTTTGGGTCATACGCAGCGTGTGTTAGGTCTGGTCCTGTTTGGGTCATACGTAGCGTGTCTTGGTTCTGGTCTTGTTTGGGTCATACGCAGCGTGTCTTGGTCTGGTCTTGTTTGGGTCATACGCAGCGTGTCTTGGTTCAGGTCTTGTTCGGGTCATACGTAGCGTGTCTTGGTTCTGGTCCTGTTTGGGTCATACGCAGCGTGTCTTGGTTCTGGTCTTGTTTGGGTCATACGCAGCGTGTCTTGGTTCTGGTCTTGTTTGGGTCATATGCAGCGTGTCTTGGTTCTGGTCCTGTTTGGGTCATATGCAGCGTGTCTTAAGTCTGGTCCTGTTTGGGTCATACGCAGCGAGTCTTGGTTCTGGTCTTGTTTGGGTCATACGCAGCGTGTCTTGGTCTGGTCTTGTTTGGGTCATACGCAGCGTGTCTTGGTTCTGGCCTTGTTCGGGTCATACGCAGCGTGTCTTGGTTCTGGTCCTGTTTGGGTCATACGTAGCGTGTCTTGGTTCTGGTCTTGCTTGGGTCATACGCAGCGTGTCTTGGTTCTGGTCTTGTTTGGGTCATACGCAGCGAGTCTTGGTTCTGGTCCTGTTTGGGTCATATGCAGCGTGTCTTAGTTCTGGTCTTGTTTGGGTCATACGCAGCGTGTCTTGGCTCTGGGTCTGTTTGGGTCAAATGCAGAGTGTCTTGGTTCTGGTCCTGTTTGGGTCATATGCAGCGTGTCTTGGTTCTGGTCTTGTTTGGGTCATACGCAGCGTGTCTTGGTTCTGGTCTTGTTTGGGTCATACGCAGCGAGTCTTGGTTCTGGTCCTGTTTGGGTCATATGCAGCGTGTCTTAGTTCTTGTCTTGTTTGGGTCATACGCAGCGTGTCTTGGCTCTGGTCCTGTTTGGGTCATATGCAGAGTGTCTTGGTTCTGGTCCTGTTTGGGTCATACGCAGCGTGTCTTGGTTCTGGTCTTGTTTGGGTCATACGCAGCGTGTCTTGGTTCTGGTCTTGTTTGGGTCATACGCAGCGTGTCTTGGTTCTGGTCTTGTTTGGGTCATACGCAGCGTGTCTTGGTTCTGGTCTTGTTTGGGTCATACGCAGCGTGTCTTGGTTCTGGTCTTGTTTGGGTCATATGCAGCGTGTCTTGGTTCTGGTCCTGTTTGGGTCATACGCAGCGTGTCTTGGTCTGGTCCTGTTTGGGTCATACGCAGCGAGTCTTGGTTCTGGTCTTGTTTGGGTCATACGCAGCGTGTCTTGGTCTGGTCTTGTTTGGGTCATACGCAGCGTGTCTTGGTTCTGGCCTTGTTCGGGTCATACGTAGCGTGTCTTGGTTCTGGTCCTGTTTGGGTCATACGTAGCGTGTCTTGGTTCTGGTCTTGTTTGGGTCATACGCAGAGTGTCTTGGTTCTGGTCCTGTTTGGGTCATACGCAGCGTGTCTTGGTTCTGGTCTTGTTTGGGTCATACGCAGCGTGTCTTGGTTCTGGTCTTGTTTGGGTCATACGCAGCGTGTCTTGGTTCTGGTCTTGTTTGGGTCATACGCAGCGTGTCTTGGTTCTGGTCTTGTTTGGGTCATACGCAGCGTGTCTTGGTTCTGGTCTTGTTTGGGTCATACGCAGCGTGTCTTGGTTCTGGTCTTGTTCGGGTCATACGTAGCGTGTCTTGGTTCTGTTTGGGTCATACGTAGCGTGTCTTGGTTCTGGTCCTGTTTGGGTCATACGCGGCGTGTCTTGGTTCTGGTCTTGTTTGGGTCATACGCAGCGTGTCTTGGTTCTGGTCCTGTTTGGGTCATACGTAGCGTGTCTTGGTTCTGGTTCTGTTTGGGTCATACGTAGCGTGTCTTGGTTCTGTTTGGGTCATACGTAGCGTGTCTTGGTTCTGGTCCTGTTTGGGTCATACGTAGCGTGTCTTGGTTCTGGTTCTGTTTGGGTCATACGCAGCGTGTCTTAGTTCTGGTCTTGTTTGGATCATACGCAACGTGTCTTAGTTCTGGTCTTGTTTGGGTCATACGCAGCGTGTCTTGGTTCTGGTCTTGTCCGGGTCATACGTAGCGTGTCTTGGTTCTGGTCCTGTTTGGGTCATACGTAGCGTGTCTTGGTTCTGGTCTTGTTTGGGTCATACGCAGCGTGTCTTGGTTCTGGTCTTGTTTGGGTCATACGCAGCGAGTCCTGGTTCTGGTCCTGTTTGGGTCATATGCAGCGTGTCTTAGTTCTGGTCTTGTTTGGGTCATACGCAGCGTGTCTTGGCTCTGGTCCTGTTTGGGTCATATGCAGAGTGTCTTGGTTCTGGTCCTGTTTGGGTCATATACAGCGTGTCTTGGTTCTGGTCTTGTTTGGGTCATACGCAGCGTGTCTTGGTTCTGGTCTTGTTTGGGTCATACGCAGCGTGTCTTGGTTCTGGTCTTGTTTGGGTAATACGCAGCGTGTCTTGGTTCTGGTCTTGTTTGGGTCATACGCAGCGTGTCTTGGTTCTGGTCCTGTTTGGGTCATACGCAGCGTGTGTTAGGTCTGGTCCTGTTTGGGTCATACATAGCGTGTCTTGGTTCTGGTCTTGTTTGGGTCATACGCAGCATGTCTTGGTCTGGTCTTGTTTGGGTCATACGCAGCGTGTCTTGGTTCAGGTCTTGTTCGGGTCATACGTAGCGTGTCTTGGTTCTGGTCCTGTTTGGGTCATACGTAGCGTGTCTTGGTTCTGGTCTTGTTTGGGTCATACGCAGCGAGTCTTGGTTCTGGTCCTGTTTGGGTCATATGCAGCGTGTCTTAGTTCTTGTCTTGTTTGGGTCATACGCAGCGTGTCTTGGCTCTGGTCCTGTTTGGGTCATATGCAGAGTGTCTTGGTTCTGGTCCTGTTTGGGTCATACGCAGCGTGTCTTGGTTCTGGTCTTGTTTGGGTCATACGCAGCGTGTCTTGGTTCTGGTCTTGTTTGGGTCATACGCAGCGTGTCTTGGTTCTGGTCTTGTTTGGGTCATATGCAGCGTGTCTTGGTTCTGGTCTTGTTTGGGTCATACGCAGCGTGTCCTTAGTTCTGGTCCTGTTTGGGTCATACGCAGCGTATCTTGGTTCTGGTCTTGTTTGGGTCATACGCAGCGTGTCTTGGTTCTGGTCCTGTTTGGGTCATACGCAGAGTGTCTTAGTTCTGTTCTTGTTTGGGTCATACGCAGCGTGTCTTGGTTCTGGTCCTATTTGGGTCATACGCAGCGTGTCTTGGTTCTGGTCTTGTTTGGATCATACGCAACGTGTCTTAGTTCTGGTCTTGTTTGGATCATACGCAGCGTGTCTTGGTTCTGGTCTTGTCCGGGTCATACGTAGCTTGTCTTGGTTCTGGTCCTGTTTGGGTCATACGTAGCGTGTCTTGGTTCTGGTCTTGTTTGGGTCATACGCAGCGTGTCTTGGTTCTGGTCTTGTTTGGGTCATACGCAGCGAGTCTTGGTTCTGGTCCTGTTTGGGTCATATGCAGCGTGTCTTAGTTCTGGTCTTGTTTGGGTCATACGCAGCGTGTCTTGGCTCTGGTCCTGTTTGGGTCATATGCAGAGTGTCTTGGTTCTGGTCCTGTTTGGGTCATATGCAGCGTGTCTTGGTTCTGGTCTTGTTTGGGTCATACGCAGCGTGTCTTGGTTCTGGTCTTGTTTGGGTCATATGCAGCGTGTCTTGGTTCTGGTCTTGTTTGGGTCATACGCAGCGTGTCTTGGTTCTGGTCTTCTTTGGGTCATACGCAGCGTGTCTTGGTTCTGGTCCTGTTTGGGTCATACGCAGCGTGTGTTAGGTCTGGTCCTGTTTGGGTCATACGCAGCGTGTCTTGGTTCTGGTCTTGTTTGGGTCATACGCAGCATGTCTTGGTCTGGTCTTGTTTGGGTCATACGCAGCGTGTCTTGGTTCAGGTCTTGTTCGGGTCATACGTAGCGTGTCTTGGTTCTGGTCCTGTTTGGGTCATACGTAGCGTGTCTTGGTTCTGGTCTTGTTTGGGTCATATGCAGCGAGTCTTGGTTCTGGTCCTGTTTGGGTCATATGCAGCGTGTCTTAGTTCTTGTCTTGTTTGGGTCATACGCAGCGTGTCTTGGCTCTGGTCCTGTTTGGGTCATATGCAGAGTGTCTTGGTTCTGGTCCTGTTTGGGTCATACGCAGCGTGTCTTGGTTCTGGTCTTGTTTGGGTCATACGCAGCGTGTCTTGGTTCTGGTCTTGTTTGGGTCATACGCAGCGTGTCTTGGTTCTGGTCTTGTTTGGGTCATATGCAGCGTGTCTTGGTTCTGGTCTTGTTTGGGTCATACGCAGCGTGTCCTTAGTTCTGGTCCTGTTTGGGTCATACGCAGCGTATCTTGGTTCTGGTCTTGTTTGGGTCATACGCAGCGTGTCTTGGTTCTGGTCCTGTTTGGGTCATACGCAGAGTGTCTTAGTTCTGTTCTTGTTTGGGTCATACGCAGCGTGTCTTGGTTCTGGTCCTATTTGGGTCATACGCAGCGTGTCTTGGTTCTGGTCTTGTTCGGGTCATACGTAGCGTGTCTTGGTTCTGTTTGGGTCATACGTAGCGTGTCTTGGTTCTGGGTCATACGCGGGTCATACGCGGCGTGTCTTGGTTCTGGTCTTGTTTGGGTCATACGCAGCGTGTCTTGGTTCTGGTCCTGTTTGGGTCATACGTAGCGTGTCTTGGTTCTGGTTCTGTTTGGGTCATACGTAGCGTGTCTTGGTTCTGTTTGGGTCATACGTAGCGTGTTTTGGTTCTGGTCCTGTTTGGGTCATACTCAGCGTGTCTTGGTTCTGGTTCTGTTTGGGTCATACGTAGCGTGTCTTGGTTCTGGTTCTGTTTGGGTCATACCCAGCGTGTCTTAGTTCTGGTCTTGTTTGGATCATACGCAATGTGTCTTAGTTCTGGTCTTGTTTGGGTCATACGCAGCGTGTCTTGGTTCTGGTCTTGTCCGGGTCATACGTAGCGTGTCTTGGTTCTGGTCCTGTTTGGGTCATACGTAGCGTGTCTTGGTTCTGGTCTTGTTTGGGTCATACGCAGCGTGTCTTGGTTCTGGTCTTGTTTGGGTCATACGCAGCGAGTCTTGGTTCTTGTCTTGTTTGGGTCATACGCAGCGTGTCTTGGCTCTGGTCCTGTTTGGGTCATATGCAGAGTGTCTTGGTTCTGGTCCTGTTTGGGTCATACGCAGCGTGTCTTGGTTCTGGTCTTGTTTGGGTCATACGCAGCGTGTCTTGGTTCTGGTCTTGTTTGGGTCATACGCAGCGTGTCTTGGTTCTGGTCTTGTTTGGGTCATATGCAGCGTGTCTTGGTTCTGGTCTTGTTTGGGTCATACGCAGCGTGTCCTTAGTTCTGGTCCTGTTTGGGTCATACGCAGCGTATCTTGGTTCTGGTCTTGTTTGGGTCATACGCAGCGTGTCTTGGTTCTGGTCCTGTTTGGGTCATACGCAGAGTGTCTTAGTTCTGTTCTTGTTTGGGTCATACGCAGCGTGTCTTGGTTCTGGTCCTATTTGGGTCATACGCAGCGTGTCTTGGTTCTGGTCTTGTTCGGGTCATACGTAGCGTGTCTTGGTTCTGTTTGGGTCATACGTAGCGTGTCTTGGTTCTGGGTCATACGCGGGTCATACGCGGCGTGTCTTGGTTCTGGTCTTGTTTGGGTCATACGCAGCGTGTCTTGGTTCTGGTCCTGTTTGGGTCATACGTAGCGTGTCTTGGTTCTGGTTCTGTTTGGGTCTTACGTAGCGTGTCTTGGTTCTGTTTGGGTCATACGTAGCGTGTTTTGGTTCTGGTCCTGTTTGGGTCATACTCAGCGTGTCTTGGTTCTGGTTCTGTTTGGGTCATACGTAGCGTGTCTTGGTTCTGGTTCTGTTTGGGTCATACCCAGCGTGTCTTAGTTTTGGTCTTGTTTGGATCATACGCAACGTGTCCTAGTTCTGGTCTTGTTTGGGTCATACGCAGCGTGTCTTGGTTCTGGTCTTGTCCGGGTCATACGTAGCGTGTCTTGGTTCT
This sequence comes from Rhinoderma darwinii, assembly GCF_050947455.1. Lineage (NCBI taxonomy): Eukaryota > Metazoa > Chordata > Amphibia > Anura > Rhinodermatidae > Rhinoderma > Rhinoderma darwinii. The sequence continues at coordinate 1,389,470 of NC_134687.1, forward strand.
GGTCCTGTTTGGGTCATACGTAGCGTGTCTTGGTTCTGGTCTTGTTTGGGTCATACGCAGCGTGTCTTGGTTCTGGTCTTGTTTGGGTCATACGCAGCGAGTCTTGGTTCTTGTCTTGTTTGGGTCATACGCAGCGTGTCTTTGCTCTGGTCCTGTTTGGGTCATATGCAGAGTGTCTTGGTTCTGGTCCTGTTTGGGTCATACGCAGCGTGTCTTGGTTCTGGTCTTGTTTGGGTCATACGCAGCGTGTCTTGGTTCTGGTCTTGTTTGGGTCATACGCAGCGTGTCTTGGTTCTGGTCTTGTTTGGGTCATATGCAGCGTGTCTTGGTTCTGGTCTTGTTTGGGTCATACGCAGCGTGTCCTTAGTTCTGGTCCTGTTTGGGTCATACACAGCGTATCTTGGTTCTGGTCTTGTTTGGGTCATACGCAGCGTGTCTTGGTTCTGGTCTTGTTTGGGTCATACGCAGAGTGTCTTGGTTCTGGTCCTGTTTGGGTCATACGCAGCGTGTCTTGGTTCTGGTCTTGTTTGGGTCATACGCAGCGTGTCTTGGTTCTGGTCTTGTTTGGGTCATACGCAGCGTGTCTTGGTTCTGGTCTTGTTTGGGTCATACGCAGCGTGTCTTGGTTCTGGTCTTGTTCGGGTCATACGTAGCGTGTCTTGGTTCTGTTTGGGTCATACGTAGCGTGTCTTGGTTCTGGTCCTGTTTGGGTCATACGCGGCGTGTGTTAGGTCTGGTCCTGTTTGGGTCATACATAGCGTGTCTTGGTTCTGGTCTTGTTTGGGTCATACGCAGCATGTCTTGGTCTGGTCTTGTTTGGGTCATACGCAGCGTGTCTTGGTTCAGGTCTTGTTCGGGTCATACGTAGCGTGTCTTGGTTCTGGTCCTGTTTGGGTCATACGTAGCGTGTCTTGGTTCTGGTCTTGTTTGGGTCATACGCAGCGAGTCTTGGTTCTGGTCCTGTTTGGGTCATATGCAGCGTGTCTTAGTTCTTGTCTTGTTTGGGTCATACGCAGCGTGTCTTGGCTCTGGTCCTGTTTGGGTCATATGCAGAGTGTCTTGGTTCTGGTCCTGTTTGGGTCATACGCAGCGTGTCTTGGTTCTGGTCTTGTTTGGGTCATACGCAGCGTGTCTTGGTTCTGGTCTTGTTTGGGTCATACGCAGCGTGTCTTGGTTCTGGTCTTGTTTGGGTCATATGCAGCGTGTCTTGGTTCTGGTCTTGTTTGGGTCATACGCAGCGTGTCCTTAGTTCTGGTCCTGTTTGGGTCATACGCAGCGTATCTTGGTTCTGGTCTTGTTTGGGTCATACGCAACGTGTCTTAGTTCTGGTCTTGTTTGGATCATACGCAGCGTGTCTTGGTTCTGGTCTTGTCCGGGTCATACGTAGCTTGTCTTGGTTCTGGTCCTGTTTGGGTCATACGTAGCGTGTCTTGGTTCTGGTCTTGTTTGGGTCATACGCAGCGTGTCTTGGTTCTGGTCTTGTTTGGGTCATACGCAGCGAGTCTTGGTTCTGGTCCTGTTTGGGTCATATGCAGCGTGTCTTAGTTCTGGTCTTGTTTGGGTCATACGCAGCGTGTCTTGGCTCTGGTCCTGTTTGGGTCATATGCAGAGTGTCTTGGTTCTGGTCCTGTTTGGGTCATATGCAGCGTGTCTTGGTTCTGGTCTTGTTTGGGTCATACGCAGCGTGTCTTGGTTCTGGTCTTGTTTGGGTCATATGCAGCGTGTCTTGGTTCTGGTCTTGTTTGGGTCATACGCAGCGTGTCTTGGTTCTGGTCTTCTTTGGGTCATACGCAGCGTGTCTTGGTTCTGGTCCTGTTTGGGTCATACGCAGCGTGTGTTAGGTCTGGTCCTGTTTGGGTCATACGCAGCGTGTCTTGGTTCTGGTCTTGTTTGGGTCATACGCAGCATGTCTTGGTCTGGTCTTGTTTGGGTCATACGCAGCGTGTCTTGGTTCAGGTCTTGTTCGGGTCATACGTAGCGTGTCTTGGTTCTGGTCCTGTTTGGGTCATACGTAGCGTGTCTTGGTTCTGGTCTTGTTTGGGTCATATGCAGCGAGTCTTGGTTCTGGTCCTGTTTGGGTCATATGCAGCGTGTCTTAGTTCTTGTCTTGTTTGGGTCATACGCAGCGTGTCTTGGCTCTGGTCCTGTTTGGGTCATATGCAGAGTGTCTTGGTTCTGGTCCTGTTTGGGTCATACGCAGCGTGTCTTGGTTCTGGTCTTGTTTGGGTCATACGCAGCGTGTCTTGGTTCTGGTCTTGTTTGGGTCATACGCAGCGTGTCTTGGTTCTGGTCTTGTTTGGGTCATATGCAGCGTGTCTTGGTTCTGGTCTTGTTTGGGTCATACGCAGCGTGTCCTTAGTTCTGGTCCTGTTTGGGTCATACGCAGCGTATCTTGGTTCTGGTCTTGTTTGGGTCATACGCAGCGTGTCTTGGTTCTGGTCCTGTTTGGGTCATACGCAGAGTGTCTTAGTTCTGTTCTTGTTTGGGTCATACGCAGCGTGTCTTGGTTCTGGTCCTATTTGGGTCATACGCAGCGTGTCTTGGTTCTGGTCTTGTTCGGGTCATACGTAGCGTGTCTTGGTTCTGTTTGGGTCATACGTAGCGTGTCTTGGTTCTGGGTCATACGCGGGTCATACGCGGCGTGTCTTGGTTCTGGTCTTGTTTGGGTCATACGCAGCGTGTCTTGGTTCTGGTCCTGTTTGGGTCATACGTAGCGTGTCTTGGTTCTGGTTCTGTTTGGGTCATACGTAGCGTGTCTTGGTTCTGTTTGGGTCATACGTAGCGTGTTTTGGTTCTGGTCCTGTTTGGGTCATACTCAGCGTGTCTTGGTTCTGGTTCTGTTTGGGTCATACGTAGCGTGTCTTGGTTCTGGTTCTGTTTGGGTCATACCCAGCGTGTCTTAGTTCTGGTCTTGTTTGGATCATACGCAACGTGTCTTAGTTCTGGTCTTGTTTGGGTCATACGCAGCGTGTCTTGGTTCTGGTCTTGTCCGGGTCATACGTAGCGTGTCTTGGTTCTGGTCCTGTTTGGGTCATACGTAGCGTGTCTTGGTTCTGGTCTTGTTTGGGTCATACGCAGCGTGTCTTGGTTCTGGTCTTGTTTGGGTCATACGCAGCGAGTCTTGGTTCTTGTCTTGTTTGGGTCATACGCAGCGTGTCTTGGCTCTGGTCCTGTTTGGGTCATATGCAGAGTGTCTTGGTTCTGGTCCTGTTTGGGTCATACGCAGCGTGTCTTGGTTCTGGTCTTGTTTGGGTCATACGCAGCGTGTCTTGGTTCTGGTCTTGTTTGGGTCATACGCAGCGTGTCTTGGTTCTGGTCTTGTTTGGGTCATATGCAGCGTGTCTTGGTTCTGGTCTTGTTTGGGTCATACGCAGCGTGTCCTTAGTTCTGGTCCTGTTTGGGTCATACGCAGCGTATCTTGGTTCTGGTCTTGTTTGGGTCATACGCAGCGTGTCTTGGTTCTGGTCCTGTTTGGGTCATACGCAGAGTGTCTTAGTTCTGTTCTTGTTTGGGTCATACGCAGCGTGTCTTGGTTCTGGTCCTATTTGGGTCATACGCAGCGTGTCTTGGTTCTGGTCTTGTTCGGGTCATACGTAGCGTGTCTTGGTTCTGTTTGGGTCATACGTAGCGTGTCTTGGTTCTGGGTCATACGCGGGTCATACGCGGCGTGTCTTGGTTCTGGTCTTGTTTGGGTCATACGCAGCGTGTCTTGGTTCTGGTCCTGTTTGGGTCATACGTAGCGTGTCTTGGTTCTGGTTCTGTTTGGGTCATACGTAGCGTGTCTTGGTTCTGTTTGGGTCATACGTAGCGTGTTTTGGTTCTGGTCCTGTTTGGGTCATACTCAGCGTGTCTTGGTTCTGGTTCTGTTTGGGTCATACGTAGCGTGTCTTGGTTCTGGTTCTGTTTGGGTCATACCCAGCGTGTCTTAGTTTTGGTCTTGTTTGGATCATACGCAACGTGTCCTAGTTCTGGTCTTGTTTGGGTCATACGCAGCGTGTCTTGGTTCTGGTCTTGTCCGGGTCATACGTAGCGTGTCTTGGTTCTGGTCCTGTTTGGGTCATACGTAGCGTGTCTTGGTTCTGGTCTTGTTTGGGTCATACGCAGCGTGTCTTGGTTCTGGTCTTGTTTGGGTCATACGCAGCGAGTCTTGGTTCTTGTCTTGTTTGGGTCATACGCAGCGTGTCTTTGCTCTGGTCCTGTTTGGGTCATATGCAGAGTGTCTTGGTTCTGGTCCTGTTTGGGTCATACGCAGCGTGTCTTGGTTCTGGTCTTGTTTGGGTCATACGCAGCGTGTCTTGGTTCTGGTCTTGTTTGGGTCATACGCAGCGTGTCTTGGTTCTGGTCTTGTTTGGGTCATATGCAGCGTGTCTTGGTTCTGGTCTTGTTTGGGTCATACGCAGCGTGTCCTTAGTTCTGGTCCTGTTTGGGTCATACACAGCGTATCTTGGTTCTGGTCTTGTTTGGGTCATACGCAGCGTGTCTTGGTTCTGGTCTTGTTTGGGTCATACGCAGAGTGTCTTGGTTCTGGTCCTGTTTGGGTCATACGCAGCGTGTCTTGGTTCTGGTCTTGTTTGGGTCATACGCAGCGTGTCTTGGTTCTGGTCTTGTTTGGGTCATACGCAGCGTGTCTTGGTTCTGGTCTTGTTTGGGTCATACGCAGCGTGTCTTGGTTCTGGTCTTGTTCGGGTCATACGTAGCGTGTCTTGGTTCTGTTTGGGTCATACGTAGCGTGTCTTGGTTCTGGTCCTGTTTGGGTCATACGCGGCGTGTCTTGGTTCTGGTCTTGTTTGGGTCATACGCAGCGTGTCTTGGTTCTGGTCCTGTTTGGGTCATACGTAGCGTGTCTTGGTTCTGGTTCTGTTTGGGTCATACGTAGCGTGTCTTGGTTCTGTTTGGGTCATACGTAGCGTGTCTTGGTTCTGGTCCTGTTTGGGTCATACGTAGCGTGTCTTGGTTCTGGTTCTGTTTGGGTCATACGCAGCGTGTCTTAGTTCTGGTCTTGTTTGGATCATACGCAACGTGTCTTAGTTCTGGTCTTGTTTGGGTCATACGCAGCGTGTCTTGGTTCTGGTCTTGTCCGGGTCATACGTAGCGTGTCTTGGTTCTGGTCCTGTTTGGGTCATACGTAGCGTGTCTTGGTTCTGGTCTTGTTTGGGTCATACGCAGCGTGTCTTGGTTCTGGTCTTGTTTGGGTCATACGCAGCGATTCCTGGTTCTGGTCCTGTTTGGGTCATATGCAGCGTGTCTTAGTTCTGGTCTTGTTTGGGTCATACGCAGCGTGTCTTGGCTCTGGTCCTGTTTGGGTCATATGCAGAGTGTCTTGGTTCTGGTCCTGTTTGGGTCATATGCAGCGTGTCTTGGTTCTGGTCTTGTTTGGGTCATACGCAGCGTGTCTTGGTTCTGGTCTTGTTTGGGTCATACGCAGCGTGTCTTGGTTCTGGTCTTGTTTGGGTAATACGCAGCGTGTCTTGGTTCTGGTCTTGTTTGGGTCATACGCAGCGTGTCTTGGTTCTGGTCCTGTTTGGGTCATACGCAGCGTGTGTTAGGTCTGGTCCTGTTTGGGTCATACATAGCGTGTCTTGGTTCTGGTCTTGTTTGGGTCATACGCAGCATGTCTTGGTCTGGTCTTGTTTGGGTCATACGCAGCGTGTCTTGGTTCAGGTCTTGTTCGGGTCATACGTAGCGTGTCTTGGTTCTGGTCCTGTTTGGGTCATACGTAGCGTGTCTTGGTTCTGGTCTTGTTTGGGTCATACGCAGCGAGTCTTGGTTCTGGTCCTGTTTGGGTCATATGCAGCGTGTCTTAGTTCTTGTCTTGTTTGGGTCATACGCAGCGTGTCTTGGCTCTGGTCCTGTTTGGGTCATATGCAGAGTGTCTTGGTTCTGGTCCTGTTTGGGTCATACGCAGCGTGTCTTGGTTCTGGTCTTGTTTGGGTCATACGCAGCGTGTCTTGGTTCTGGTCTTGTTTGGGTCATACGCAGCGTGTCTTGGTTCTGGTCTTGTTTGGGTCATATGCAGCGTGTCTTGGTTCTGGTCTTGTTTGGGTCATACGCAGCGTGTCCTTAGTTCTGGTCCTGTTTGGGTCATACGCAGCGTATCTTGGTTCTGGTCTTGTTTGGGTCATACGCAGCGTGTCTTGGTTCTGGTCCTGTTTGGGTCATACGCAGAGTGTCTTAGTTCTGTTCTTGTTTGGGTCATACGCAGCGTGTCTTGGTTCTGGTCCTATTTGGGTCATACGCAGCGTGTCTTGGTTCTGGTCTTGTTTGGATCATACGCAACGTGTCTTAGTTCTGGTCTTGTTTGGATCATACGCAGCGTGTCTTGGTTCTGGTCTTGTCCGGGTCATACGTAGCTTGTCTTGGTTCTGGTCCTGTTTGGGTCATACGTAGCGTGTCTTGGTTCTGGTCTTGTTTGGGTCATACGCAGCGTGTCTTGGTTCTGGTCTTGTTTGGGTCATACGCAGCGAGTCTTGGTTCTGGTCCTGTTTGGGTCATATGCAGCGTGTCTTAGTTCTGGTCTTGTTTGAGTCATACGCAGCGTGTCTTGGCTCTGGTCCTGTTTGGGTCATATGCAGAGTGTCTTGGTTCTGGTCCTGTTTGGGTCATATGCAGCGTGTCTTGGTTCTGGTCTTGTTTGGGTCATACGCAGCGTGTCTTGGTTCTGGTCTTGTTTGGGTCATACGCAGCGTGTCTTGGTTCTGGTCTTCTTTGGGTCATACGCAGCGTGTCTTGGTTCTGGTCCTGTTTGGGTCATACGCAGCGTGTGTTAGGTCTGGTCCTGTTTGGGTCATACGCAGCGTGTCTTGGTTCTGGTCTTGTTTGGGTCATACGCAGCATGTCTTGGTCTGGTCTTGTTTGGGTCATACGCAGCGTGTCTTGGTTCAGGTCTTGTTCGGGTCATACGTAGCGTGTCTTGGTTCTGGTCCTGTTTGGGTCATACGTAGCGTGTCTTGGTTCTGGTCTTGTTTGGGTCATATGCAGCGAGTCTTGGTTCTGGTCCTGTTTGGGTCATATGCAGCGTGTCTTAGTTCTTGTCTTGTTTGGGTCATACGCAGCGTGTCTTGGCTCTGGTCCTGTTTGGGTCATATGCAGAGTGTCTTGGTTCTGGTCCTGTTTGGGTCATACGCAGCGTGTCTTGGTTCTGGTCTTGTTTGGGTCATACGCAGCGTGTCTTGGTTCTGGTCTTGTTTGGGTCATACGCAGCGTGTCTTGGTTCTGGTCTTGTTTGGGTCATATGCAGCGTGTCTTGGTTCTGGTCTTGTTTGGGTCATACGCAGCGTGTCCTTAGTTCTGGTCCTGTTTGGGTCATACGCAGCGTATCTTGGTTCTGGTCTTGTTTGGGTCATACGCAGCGTGTCTTGGTTCTGGTCCTGTTTGGGTCATACGCAGAGTGTCTTAGTTCTGTTCTTGTTTGGGTCATACGCAGCGTGTCTTGGTTCTGGTCCTATTTGGGTCATACGCAGCGTGTCTTGGTTCTGGTCTTGTTCGGGTCATACGTAGCGTGTCTTGGTTCTGTTTGGGTCATACGTAGCGTGTCTTGGTTCTGGGTCATACGCGGGTCATACGCGGCGTGTCTTGGTTCTGGTCTTGTTTGGGTCATACGCAGCGTGTCTTGGTTCTGGTCCTGTTTGGGTCATACGTAGCGTGTCTTGGTTCTGGTTCTGTTTGGGTCATACGTAGCGTGTCTTGGTTCTGTTTGGGTCATACGTAGCGTGTTTTGGTTCTGGTCCTGTTTGGGTCATACTCAGCGTGTCTTGGTTCTGGTTCTGTTTGGGTCATACGTAGCGTGTCTTGGTTCTGGTTCTGTTTGGGTCATACCCAGCGTGTCTTAGTTCTGGTCTTGTTTGGATCATACGCAACGTGTCTTAGTTCTGGTCTTGTTTGGGTCATACGCAGCGTGTCTTGGTTCTGGTCTTGTCCGGGTCATACGTAGCGTGTCTTGGTTCTGGTCCTGTTTGGGTCATACGTAGCGTGTCTTGGTTCTGGTCTTGTTTGGGTCATACGCAGCGTGTCTTGGTTCTGGTCTTGTTTGGGTCATACGCAGCGAGTCTTGGTTCTTGTCTTGTTTGGGTCATACGCAGCGTGTCTTTGCTCTGGTCCTGTTTGGGTCATATGCAGAGTGTCTTGGTTCTGGTCCTGTTTGGGTCATACGCAGCGTGTCTTGGTTCTGGTCTTGTTTGGGTCATACGCAGCGTGTCTTGGTTCTGGTCTTGTTTGGGTCATACGCAGCGTGTCTTGGTTCTGGTCTTGTTTGGGTCATATGCAGCGTGTCTTGGTTCTGGTCTTGTTTGGGTCATACGCAGCGTGTCCTTAGTTCTGGTCCTGTTTGGGTCATACACAGCGTATCTTGGTTCTGGTCTTGTTTGGGTCATACGCAGCGTGTCTTGGTTCTGGTCCAGTTTGGGTCATACGCAGAGTGTCTTAGTTCTGTTCTTGTATGGGTCATATGCAGCGTGTCTTGGTTCTGGTCCTATTTGGGTCATACGCAGCGTGTCTTGGTTCTGGTCTTGTTCGGGTCATACGTAGCGTGTCTTGGTTCTGTTTGGGTCATACGTAGCGTGTCTTGGTTCTGGTCCTGTTTGGGTCATACGCGGCGTGTCTTGGTTCTGGTCTTGTTTGGGTCATACGCAGCGTGTCTTGGTTCTGGTCCTGTTTCGGTCATACGTAGCGTGTCTTGGTTCTGGTTCTGTTTGGGTCATACGTAGCGTGTCTTGGTTCTGTTTGGGTCATACGTAGCGTGTTTTGGTTCTGGTCCTGTTTGGGTCATACTCAGCGTGTCTTGGTTCTGGTTCTGTTTGGGTAATACGTAGCGTGTCTTGGTTCTGGTTCTGTTTGGGTCATACCCAGCGTGTCTTAGTTCTGGTCTTGTTTGGATCATACGCAACGTGTCTTAGTTCTGGTCTTGTTTGGGTCATACGCAGCGTGTCTTGGTTCTGGTCTTGTCCGGGTCATACGTAGCGTGTCTTGGTTCTGGTCCTGTTTGGGTCATACGTAGCGTGTCTTGGTTCTGGTCTTGTTTGGGTCATACGCAGCGTGTCTTGGTTCTGGTCTTGTTTGGGTCATACGCAGCGAGTCTTGGTTCTGGTCCTGTTTGGGTCATATGCAGCGTGTCTTAGTTCTGGTCTTGTTTGGGTCATACGCAGCGTGTCTTGGCTCTGGTCCTGTTTGGGTCAAATGCAGAGTGTCTTGGTTCTGGTCCTGTTTGGGTCATATGCAGCGTGTCTTGGTTCTGGTCTTGCTTGGGTCATACGCAGCGTGTCTTGGTTCTGGTCTTGTTTGGGTCATACGCAGCGTGTCTTGGTTCTGGTCTTGTTTGGGTCATACGCAGCGTGTCTTGGTTCTGGTCTTGTTTGGGTCATACGCAGCGTGTCTTGGTTCTGGTCCTGTTTGGGTCATACGCAGCGTGTGTTAGGTCTGGTCCTGTTTGGGTCATACGCAGCGTGTCTTGGTTCTGGTCTTGTTTGGGTCATACGCAGCGTGTCTTGGTCTGGTCTTGTTTGGGTCATACGCAGCATGTCTTGGTTCAGGTCTTGTTCGGGTCATACGTAGCGTGTCTTGGTTCTGGTCCTGTTTGGGTCATACGTAGCGTGTCTTGGTTCTGGTCTTGTTTGGGTCATACCCAGCGTGTCTTGGTTCTGGTCTTGTTTGGGTCATACGCAGCGAGTCTTGGTTCTGGTCCTGTTTGGGTCATATGCAGCGTGTCTTAGTTCTTGTCTTGTTTGGGTCATACGCAGCGTGTCTTTGCTCTGGTCCTGTTTGGGTCATATGCAGAGTGTCTTGGTTCTGGTCCTGTTTGGGTCATACGCAGCGTGTCTTGGTTCTGGTCTTGTTTGGGTCATACGCAGAGTGTCTTGGTTCTGGTCTTGTTTGGGTCATACGCAGCGAGTCTTGGTTCTGGTCTTGTTTGGGTCATACGCAGCGTGTCTTGGTCTGGTCTTGTTTGGGTCATACGCAGCGTGTCTTGGTTCTGGCCTTGTTCGGGTCATACGTAGCGTGTCTTGGTTCTGGTCCTGTTTGGGTCATACGTAGCGTGTCTTGGTTCTGGTCTTGTTTGGGTCATACGCAGAGTGTCTTGGTTCTGGTCCTGTTTGGGTCATACGCAGCGTGTCTTGGTTCTGGTCTTGTTTGGGTCATACGCAGCGTGTCTTGGTTCTGGTCTTGTTTGGGTCATACGCAGCGTGTCTTGGTTCTGGTCTTGTTTGGGTCATACGCAGCGTGTCTTGGTTCTGGTCTTGTTTGGGTCATACGCAGCGTGTCTTGGTTCTGGTCTTGTTTGAGTCATACGCAGCGTGTCTTGGTTCTGGTCTTGTTCGGGTCATACGTAGCGTGTCTTGGTTCTGTTTGGGTCATACGTAGCGTGTCTTGGTTCTGGTCCTGTTTGGGTCATACGCGGTGTGTCTTGGTTCTGGTCTTGTTTGGATCATACGCAACGTGTCTTAGTTCTGGTCTTGTTTGGGTCATACGCAGCGTGTCTTGGTTCTGGTCTTGTTCGGGTCATACGTAGCGTGTCTTGGTTCTGGTCCTGTTTGGGTCATACGTAGCGTGTCTTGGTTCTGGTCCTGTTTGGGTCATACGCAGCGTGTCTTGGTTCTGGTCCTGTTTGGGTCATACGCAGCGTGTCTTAGTTCTGGTCCTGTTTGGGTCATACGTAGCGTGTCTTAGTTCTGGTCCTGTTTGGGTCATACGTAGCGTGTCTTGGTTCTGGTCCTGTTTGGGTCATACGCAGCGTGTCTTGGTTCTGATCCTGTTTGGGTCATACACGGCGTGTCTTGGTTCTGGTCTTGTTTGGGTCATACGCAGCGTGTCTTTGTTCTGGTCTTGTTTGGGTCATACGCAGCGTGTCTTGGTTCTGATCCTGTTTGGGTCATACACGGCGTGTCTTAGTTCTGGTCTTGTTTGGGTCATACGCAGCGTGTCTTAGTTCTGTTCTTGTTTGGGTCATACGCAGCGTGTCTTGGTTCTGGTCCTATTTGGGTCATACGCAGCGTGTCTTGGTTCTGGTCTTGTTCGGGTCATACGTAGCGTGTCTTGGTTCTGTTTGGGTCATACGTAGCGTGTCTTGGTTCTGGTCCTGTTTGGGTCATACGCGGCGTGTCTTGGTTCTGGTCTTGTTTGGGTCATACGCAGCGTGTCTTGGTTCTGGTCCTGTTTGGGTCATACGTAGCGTGTCTTGGTTCTGGTTCTGTTTGGGTCATACGCAGCGTGTCTTAGTTCTGGTCTTGTTTGGATCATACGCAACGTGTCTTAGTTCTGGTCTTGTTTGGGTCATACGCAGCGTGTCTTGGTTCTGGTCTTGTCCGGGTCATACGTAGCGTGTCTTGGTTCTGGTCCTGTTTGGGTCATACGTAGCGTGTCTTGGTTCTGGTCCTGTTTGGGTCAAATGCAGAGTGTCTTGGTTCTGGTCCTGTTTGGGTCATATGCAGCGTGTCTTGGTTCTGGTCTTGTTTGGGTCATACGCAGCGTGTCTTGGTTCTGGTCTTGTTTGGGTCATACGCAGCGTGTCTTGGTTCTGGTCTTGTTTGGGTCATACGCAGCGTGTCTTGGTTCTGGTCTTGTTTGGGTCATACGCAGCGTGTCTTGGTTCTGGTCCTGTTTGGGTCATACGCAGCGTGTGTTAGGTCTGGTCCTGTTTGGGTCATACGCAGCGTGTCTTGGTTCTGGTCTTGTTTGGGTCATACGCAGCGTGTCTTGGTTCAGGTCTTGTTCGGGTCATACGTAGCGTGTCTTGGTTCTGGTCCTGTTTGGGTCATACGTAGCGTGTCTTGGTTCTGGTCTTGTTTGGGTCATACGCAGCGTGTCTTGGTTCTGGTCCTGTTTGGGTCATATGCAGCGTGTCTTAGTTCTTGTCTTGTTTGGGTCATACGCAGCGTGTCTTGGCTCTGGTCCTGTTTGGGTCATATGCAGAGTGTCTTTGTTCTGGTCCTGTTTGGGTCATACGCAGCGTGTCTTGGTTCTGGTCTTGTTTGGGTCATACGCAGCGTGTCTTGGTTCTGGTCTTGTTTGGGTCATACGCAGCGTGTCTTGGTTCTGGTCTTGTTTGGGTCATACGCAGCGAGTCTTGGTTCTGGTCTTGTTTGGGTCATACGCAGCGTGTCTTGGTCTGGTCTTGTTTGGGTCATACGCAGCGTGTCTTGGTTCTGGCCTTGTTCGGGTCATACGTAGCGTGTCTTGGTTCTGGTCCTGTTTGGGTCATACGTAGCGTGTCTTGGTTCTGGTCTTGTTTGGGTCATACGCAGAGTGTCTTGGTTCTGGTCCTGTTTGGGTCATACGCAGCGTGTCTTGGTTCTGGTCTTGTTTGGGTCATACGCAGCGTGTCTTGGTTCTGGTCTTGTTTGGGTCATACGCAGCGTGTCTTGGTTCTGGTCTTGTTTGGGTCATACGCAGCGTGTCTTGGTTCTGGTCTTGTTTGGGTCATACGCAGCGTGTCTTGGTTCTGGTCTTGTTTGAGTCATACGCAGCGTGTCTTGGTTCTGGTCTTGTTCGGGTCATACGTAGCGTGTCTTGGTTCTGTTTGGGTCATACGTAGCGTGTCTTGGTTCTGGTCCTGTTTGGGTCATACGCGGCGTGTCTTGGTTCTGGTCTTGTTTGGATCATACGCAACGTGTCTTAGTTCTGGTCTTGTTTGGGTCATACGCAGCGTGACTTGGTTCTGGTCTTGTCCGGGTCATACGTAGCGTGTCTTGGTTCTGGTCCTGTTTGGGTCATACGTAGCGTGTCTTGGTTCTGGTCTTGTTTGGGTCATACGCAGCGTGTCTTGGTTCTGGTCTTGTTTGGGTCATACGCAGCGAGTCTTGGTTCTTGTCTTGTTTGGGTCATACGCAGCGTGTCTTTGCTCTGGTCCTGTTTGGGTCATATGCAGAGTGTCTTGGTTCTGGTCCTGTTTGGGTCATACGCAGCGTGTCTTGGTTCTGGTCTTGTTTGGGTCATACGCAGCGTGTCTTGGTTCTGGTCTTGTTTGGGTCATACGCAGCGTGTCTTGGTTCTGGTCTTGTTTGGGTCATATGCAGCGTGTCTTGGTTCTGGTCTTGTTTGGGTCATACGCAGCGTGTCCTTAGTTCTGGTCCTGTTTGGGTCATACACAGCGTATCTTGGTTCTGGTCTTGTTTGGGTCATACGCAGCGTGTCTTGGTTCTGGTCTTGTTTGGGTCATATGCAGCGTGTCTTGGTTCTGGTCTTGTTTGGGTCATACGCAGCGTGTCCTTAGTTCTGGTCCTGTTTGGGTCATACGTAGCGTGTCTTGGTTCTGGTCTTGTTTGGGTCATACGCATCGTGTCTTGGTTCTGGTCTTGTTTGGATCATACGCAGCGAGTCTTGGTTCTGGTCCTGTTTGGGTCATATGCAGCGTGTCTTAGTTCTGGTCTTGTTTGGGTCATACGCAGCGTGTCTTGGCTCTGGTCCTGTTTGGGTCAAATGCAGAGTGTCTTGGTTCTGGTCCTGTTTGGGTCATATGCAGCGTGTCTTGGTTCTGGTCTTGTTTGGGTCATACGCAGCGTGTCTTGGTTCTGGTCTTGTTTGGGTCATACGCAGCGTGTCTTGGTTCTGGTCTTGTTTGGGTCATACGCAGCGTGTCTTGGTTCTGGTCTTGTTTGGGTCATACGCAGCGTGTCTTGGTTCTGGTCCTGTTTGGGTCATACGCAGCGTGTGTTAGGTCTGGTCCTGTTTGGGTCATACGCAGCGTGTCTTGGTTCTGGTCTTGTTTGGGTCATACGCAGCGTGTCTTGGTCTGGTCTTGTTTGGGTCATACGCAGCGTGTCTTGGTTCAGGTCTTGTTCGGGTCATACGTAGCGTGTCTTGGTTCTGGTCCTGTTTGGGTCATACGTAGCGTGTCTTGGTTCTGGTCTTGTTTGGGTCATACGCAGCGTGTCTTGGTTCTGGTCTTGTTTGGGTCATACGCAGCGAGTCTTGGTTCTGGTCCTGTTTGGGTCATATGCAGCGTGTCTTAGTTCTTGTCTTGTTTGGGTCATACGCAGCGTGTCTTGGCTCTGGTCCTGTTTGGGTCATATGCAGAGTGTCTTGGTTCTGGTCCTGTTTGGGTCATACGCAGCGTGTCTTGGTTCTGGTCTTGTTTGGGTCATACGCAGCGTGTCTTGGTTCTGGTCTTGTTTGGGTCATACGCAGCATGTCTTGGTTCTGGTCTTGTTTGGGTCATACGCAGCGTGTCTTGGTTCTGGTCTTGTTTGGGTCATACGCAGCGTGTCTTGGTTCCGGTCTTGTTTGGGTCATATGCAGCGTGTCTTGGTTCTGGTCCTGTTTGGGTCATATGCAGCGTGTCTTAAGTCTGGTCCTGTTTGGGTCATACGTAGCGAGTCTTGGTTCTGGTCTTGTTTGGGTCATACGCAGCGTGTCTTGGTCTGGTCTTGTTTGGGTCATACGCAGCGTGTCTTGGTTCTGGCCTTGTTCGGGTCATACGTAGCGTGTCTTGGTTCTGGTCCTGTTTGGGTCATACGTAGCGTGTCTTGGTTCTGGTCTTGTTTGGGTCATAAGCAGCGTGTCTTGGTTCTGGTCTTGTTTGGGTCATACGCAGCGAGTCTTGGTTCTGGTCCTGTTTGGGTCATATGCAGCGTGTCTTAGTTCTGGTCTTGTTTGGGTCATACGCAGCGTGTCTTGGCTCTGGGTCTGTTTGGGTCAAATGCAGAGTGTCTTGGTTCTGGTCTTGTTTGGGTCATATGCAGCGTGTCTTGGTTCTGGTCTTGTTTGGGTCATACGCAGCGTGTCTTGGTTCTGGTCTTGTTTGGGTCATACGCAGCGTGTCTTGATTCTGGTCTTGTTTGGGTCATACGCAGCGTGTCTTGGTTCTGGTCTTGTTTGGGTCATACGCAGCGTGTCTTGGTTCTGGTCCTGTTTGGGTCATACGCAGCGTGTGTTAGGTCTGGTCCTGTTTGGGTCATACGCAGCGTGTCTTGGTTCTGGTCTTGTTTGGGTCATACGCAGCGTGTCTTGGTCTGGTCTTGTTTGGGTCATACGCAGCGTGTCTTGGTTCAGGTCTTGTTCGGGTCATACGTAGCGTGTCTTGGTTCTGGTCCTGTTTGTGTCATACGTAGTGTGTCTTGGTTCTGGTCTTGTTTGGGTCATACGCAGCGTGTCTTGGTTCTGGTCTTGTTTGGGTCATACGCAGCGAGTCTTGGTTCTGGTCCTGTTTGGGTCATATGCAGCGTGTCTTGGTTCTTGTCTTGTTTGGGTCATACGCAGCGTGTCTTGGCTCTGGTCCTGTTTGGGTCATATGCAGAGTGTCTTGGTTCTGGTCCTGTTTGGGTCATACGCAGCGTGTCTTGGTTCTGGTCTTGTTTGGGTCATACGCAGCGTGTCTTGGTTCTGGTCTTGTTTGGGTCATACGCAGCGTGTCTTGGTTCTGGTCTTGTTTGGGTCATACGCAGCGTGTCTTGGTTCTGGTCTTGTTTGGGTCATACGCAGCGTGTCTTGGTTCTGGTCTTGTTTGGGTCATATGCAGCGTGTCTTGGTTCTGGTCCTGTTTGGGTCATACGCAGCGTGTCTTAAGTCTGGTCCTGTTTGGGTCATACGCAGCGAGTCTTGGTTCTGGTCTTGTTTGGGTCATACGCAGCGTGTCTTGGTCTGGTCTTGTTTGGGTCATACGCAGCGTGTCTTGGTTCTGGCCTTGTTCGGGTCATACGTAGCGTGTCTTGGTTCTGGTCCTGTTTGGGTCATACGTAGCGTGTCTTGGTTCTGGTCTTGTTTGGGTCATACGCAGAGTGTCTTGGTTCTGGTCCTGTTTGGGTCATACGCAGCGTGTCTTGGTTCTGGTCTTGTTTGGGTCATACGCAGCGTGTCTTGGTTCTGGTCTTGTTTGGGTCATACGCAGCGTGTCTTGGTTCTGGTCTTGTTTGGGTCATACGCAGCGTGTCTTGGTTCTGGTCTTGTTTGGGTCATATGCAGCGTATCTTGGTTCTGGTCTTGTTTTTGGTCATACGCAGCGTGTCTTGGTTCTGGTCTTGTTCGGGTCATACGTAGCGTGTCTTGGTTCTGTTTGGGTCATACGTAGCGTGTCTTGGTTCTGGTCCTGTTTGGGTCATACGCGGCGTCTTGGTTCTGGTCTTGTTTGGGTCATACGCAGCGTGTCTTGGTTCTGGTCCTGTTTGGGTCATACGTAGCGTGTCTTGGTTCTGGTTCTGTTTGGGTCATACGTAGCGTGTCTTGGTTCTGTTTGGGTCATACGTAGCGTGTCTTGGTTCTGGTCCTGTTTGGGTCATACGTAGCGTGTCTTGGTTCTGGTTCTGTTTGGGTCATACGCAGCGTGTCTTAGTTCTGGTCTTGTTTGGATCATACGCAACGTGTCTTAGTTCTGGTCTTGTTTGGGTCATACGCAGCGTGTCTTGGTTCTGGTCTTGTCCGGGTCATACGTAGCGTGTCTTGGTTCTGGTCCTGTTTGGGTCATACGTAGCGTGTCTTGGTTCTGGTCTTGTTTGGGTCATACGCAGCGTGTCTTGGTTCTGGTCTTGTTTGGGTCATACGCAGCGAGTCTTGGTTCTGGTCCTGTTTGGGTCATATGCAGCGTGTCTTAGTTCTGGTCTTGTTTGGGTCATACGCAGCGTGTCTTGGCTCTGGTCCTGTTTGGGTCATATGCAGATTGTCTTGGTTCTGGTCCTGTTTGGGTCATATGCAGCGTGTCTTGGTTCTGGACTTGTTTGGGTCATACGCAACGTGTCTTGGTTCTGGTCTTGTTTGGGTCATACGCAGCGTGTCTTGGTTCTGGTCTTGTTTGGGTCATACGCAGCGTGTCTTGGTTCTGGTCTTGTTTGGGTCATACGCAGCGTATCTTGGTTCTGGTCCTGTTTGGGTCATACGCAGCGTGTGTTAGGTCTGGTCCTGTTTGGGTCATACGCAGCGTGTCTTGGTTCTGGTCTTGTTTGGGTCATACGCAGCATGTCTTGGTCTGGTCTTGTTTGGGTCATACGCAGCGTGTCTTGGTTCAGGTCTTGTTCGGGTCATACGTAGCGTGTCTTGGTTCTGGTCCTGTTTGGGTCATACGTAGCGTGTCTTGGTTCTGGTGTTGTTTGGGTCATACGCAGCGTGTCTTGGTTCTGGTCTTGTTTGGGTCATACGCAGCGAGTCTTGGTTCTGGTCCTGTTTGGGTCATATGCAGCGTGTCTTAGTTCTTGTCTTGTTTGGGTCATACGCAGCGTGTCTTGGCTCTGGTCCTGTTTGGGTCATATGCAGAGTGTCTTGGTTCTGGTCCTGTTTGGGTCATACGCAGCGTGTCTTGGTTCTGGTCTTGTTTGGGTCATAGGCAGCGTGTCTTGGTTCTGGTCTTGTTTGGGTCATACGCAGCGTGTCTTGGTTCTGGTCTTGTTTGGATCATACGCAGCGTGTCTTGGTTCTGGTCTTGTTTGGGTCATACGCAGCGTGTCTTGGTTCTGGTCTTGTTTGGGTCATACGCAGCGTGTCTTGGTTCTGGTCTTGTTTGGATCATACGCTTCGTGTCTTGGTTCTGGTCTTGTTTGGGTCATACGCAGCGTGTCTTGGTTCTGGTCTTGTTTGGGTCATATGCAGCGTGTCTCGGTTCTGGTCTTGTTTGGGTCATACGCAGCGTGTCCTTAGTTCTGGTCCTGTTTGGGTCATACGCAGCGTATCTTGGTTCTGGTCTTGTTTGGGTCATACGCAGCGTGTCTTGGTTCTGGTCCTGTTTGGGTCATACGCAGAGTGTCTTAGTTCTGTTCTTGTTTGGGTCATACGCAGCGTGTCTTGGTTCTGGTCCTATTTGGGTCATACGCAGCGTGTCTTGGTTCTGGTATTGTTCGGGTCATACGTAGCGTGTCTTGGTTCTGTTTGGGTCATACGTAGCGTGTCTTGGTTCTGGTCCTGTTTGGGTCATACGCGGCGTGTCTTGGTTCTGGTCTTGTTTGGGTCATACGCAGCGTGTCTTGGTTCTGGTCCTGTTTGGGTCATACGTAGCGTGTCTTGGTTCTGGTTCTGTTTGGGTCATACGTAGCGTGTCTTGGTTCTGTTTGGGTCATACGTAGCGTGTCTTGGTTCTGGTCCTGTTTGGGTCATACTCAGCGTGTCTTGGTTCTGGTTCTGTTTGGGTCATACGTAGCGTGTCTTGGTTCTGGTTCTGTTTGGGTCATACGCAGCGTGTCTTAGTTCTGGTCTTGTTTGGATCATACGCAACGTGTCTTAGTTCTGGTCTTGTTTGGGTCATACGCAGCGTGTCTTGGTTCTGGTCTTGTCCGGGTCATACGTAGCGTGTCTTGGTTCTGGTCCTGTTTGGGTCATACGTAGCGTGTCTTGGTTCTGGTCTTGTTTGGGTCATACGCAGCGTGTCTTGGTTCTGGTCTTGTTTGGGTCATACGCAGCGAGTCTTGGTTCTGGTCCTGTTTGGGTCATATGCAGCGTGTCTTAGTTCTGGTCCTGTTTGGGTCATACGCAGCGTGTCTTGGTTCTGGTCTTGTTTGGGTCATATGCAGCGTGTCTTGGTTCTGGTCTTGTTTGGGTCATACGCAGCGTGTCTTGGTTCTGGTCTTGTTTGGGTCATACGCAGCGTGTCTTGGTTCCGGTCATGTTTAGGTCATACGCAGCGTGTCTTGGTTCTGGTCCTTTTTGGGCCATACGCAGCGTGTCTTGGTTCTGGTCCTGTTTGGGTCATATGCAGCGTGTCTTGGTTCTGGTCTTGTTTGGGTCATACGCAGCGTGTCTTGGTTCCGGTCATGTTTAGGTCATACGCAGCGTGTCTTGGTTCTGGTCCTTTTTGGGCCATACGCAGCGTGTCTTGGTTCTGGTCCTGTTTGGGTCATACGCAGCGTGTCTTGGTTCTGGTCCTGTTTGGGTCATACGCAGTGTGTCTTAGTTCTGGTCTTGTTTGGGTCATACGCAGCGTGTCTTGGTTCTGGTCCTTTTTGGGCCATACGCAGCGTGTCTTGGTTCCGGTCATGTTTGGGTCATACGCAGCGTGTCTTGGTTCTGGTCCTGTTTGGGTCATACGCAGCATGTCTTGGTTCTGGTCTTGTTTGGGTCATACGCAGTGTGTCTTAGTTCTGGTCCTGTTTGGGTCATACGCAGCGTGTCTTGGTTCTGGTCTTGTTTGGGTCATACGCAGCGTGTCTTGGTTCTGGTCTTGTTTGGGTCATACGCAGCGTGTCTTGGTTCTGGTCTTGTTTGGGTCATACGCAGCGTGTCTTGGTTCCGGTCATGTTTAGGTCATACGCAGCGTGTCTTGGTTCTGGTCCTTTTTGGGCCATACGCAGCGTGTCTTGGTTCTGGTCCTGTTTGGGTCATACGCAGCGTGTCTGGTTCTGGTCTTGTTTGGGTCATACGCAGCGTGTCTTGGTTCCGGTCATGTTTAGGTCATACGCAGCGTGTCTTGGTTCTGGTCCTTTTTGGGCCATACGCAGCGTGTCTTGGTTCTGGTCCTGTTTGGGTCATACGCAGCGTGTCTTGGTTCTGGTCCTGTTTGGGTCATACGCAGTGTGTCTTAGTTCTGGTCTTGTTTGGGTCATATGCAGCGTGTCTTGGTTCTGGTCTTGTTTGGGTCATACGCAGCGTGTCTTGGTTCCGGTCATGTTTGGGCCATACGCAGCGTGTCTTGGTTCTGGTCCTGTTTGGGCCATACGCAGCGTGTCTTGGTTCCGGTCATGTTTGGGTCATATGCAGCGTGTCTTGGTTCTGGTCCTGTATGGGTCATACGCAGCGTGTGTTAGGTCTGGTCCTGTTTGGGTCATACGCAGCGTGTCTTGGCTCTGGTCTTGTTTGGGTCATACGCAGCGTGTCTTGGTTCTGGTCTTGTTTGGGTCATACGCAGCGAGTCTTGGTTCTGGTCCTGTTTGGGTCATATGCAGCGTGTCTTACTTCTGGTCTTGTTTGGGTCATACGCAGCGTGTCTTGTCTCTGGTCCTGTTTGGGTCATATGCAGAGTGTCTTGGTTCTGGTCCTGTTTGGGTCATATGCAGCGTGTCTTGGTTCTGGTCTTGTTTTGGTCATACGCAGCGTGTCTTGGCTCTGGTCCTGTTTGGGTCATATGCAGAGTGTCTTGGTTCTGGTCCTGTTTGGGTCATACGCAGCGTGTCTTGGTTCTGGTCTTGTTTGGGTCATACGCAGCGTGTCTTGGTTCTGGTCTTGTTTGGGTCATACGCAGCGAGTCTTGGTTCTGGTCCTGTTTGGGTCATATGCAGCGTGTCTTAGTTCTGGTCTTGTTTGGGTCATACGCAGCGTGTCTTGGCTCTGGTCCTATTTGGGTCATATGCAGAGTGTCTTGGTTCTGGTCCTGTTTGTGTCATACGCAGCGTGTCTTGGTTCTGGTCTTGTTTGGGTCATACGCAGCGTGTCTTGGTTCTGGTCTTGTTTGGGTCATACGCAGCGTGTCTTGGTTCTGGTCTTGTTTGGGTCATACGCAGCGTGTCTTGGCTCTGGTCCTGTTTGGGCCATACACAGCGTGTCTTGGTTCTGGTCATGTTTGGGTCATATGCAGCGTGTCTTGGTTCTGGTCCTGTTTGGGTCATACGCAGCGTGTCTTGGTTCTGGTCTTGTTTGGGTCATACGCAGCGTGTCTTGGTTCTGGTCTTGTTTGGGTCATACGCAGCGTGTCTTGGTTCTGGTCTTGTTTGGGTCATACGCAGCGTGTCTTGGTTCTGGTCTTGTTTGGGTCATACGCAGCGTGTCTTGGTTCTGGTCTTGTTTGGGTCATACGCAGCGTGTCTTGGTTCTGGTCCTGTTTGGGCCATACGCAGCGTGTCTTGGTTCCGGTCATGTTTGGGTCATACGCAGCGTGTCTTGGTTCTGGTCCTGTTTGGGTCATACGCAGCGTGTCTTGGTTCCGGTCATGTTTGGGTCATACGCAGCGTGTCTTGGTTCTGGTCCTGTTTGGGCCATATGCAGCGTGTCTTGGTTCCGGTCATGTTTGGGTCATACGCAGCGTGTCTTGGTTCTGGTCCTGTTTGGGCCATACGCAGCGTGTCTTGGCTCTGGTCCTGTTTGGGTCATACGCAGCGTGTCTTGGTTCTGGTCCTGTTTGGGTCATACGCAGCGTGTCTTGGTTCCGGTCATGTTTGGGTCATACGCAGCGTGTCTTGGTTCTGGTCCTGTTTGGGTCATACGCAGCGTGTCTTGGTTCTGGTCCTGTTTGGGCCATACGCAGCGTGTCTTGGCTCTGGTCCTGTTTGTGTAATACGCAGCGTGTCTTGGTTCCGGTCATGTTTGGGTCATACGCAGCGTGTCTTGGTTCTGGTCCTGTTTGGGCCATACGCAGCGTGTCTTGGCTCTGGTCCTGTTTGGGTCATACGCAGCGTGTCTTGGTTCTGGTCCTGTTTGGGTCATACGCAGCGTGTCTTGGTTCCGGTCATGTTTGGGTCATACGCAGCGTGTCTTGGTTCTGGTCCTTTTTGGGCCATACGCAGCGTGTCTTGGTTCCGGTCATGTTTGGGTCATACGCAGCGTGTCTTGGTTCTGGTCCTGTTTGGGTCATACGCAGCGTGTCTTGGTTCTGGTCTTGTTTGGGTCATACGCAGCGTGTCTTAGTTCTGGTCCTGTTTGGGTCATACGCAGCGTGTCTTGGTTCTGGTCTTGTTTGGGTCATACGCAGCGTGTCTTGGTTCCGGTCATGTTTAGGTCATACGCAGCGTGTCTTGGTTCTGGTCATGTTTGGCTCATACGCAGCGTGTCTTGGTTCTGGTCATGTTTGGGTCATATGCAGCGTGTCTTGGTTCTGGTCCTGTTTGGGTCATACGCAGCTTGTCTTGGTTCTGGTCTTGTTTGGGTCATACGCAGCGTGTCTTGGTTCTGGTCTTGTTTGGGTCATACGCAGCGTGTCTTGGTTCTGGTCTTGTTTGGGTCATACGCAGCGTGTCTTGGTTCTGGTCTTGTTTGGGTCATACGCAGCGTGTCTTGGTTCTGGTCTTGTTTGGGTCATACGCAGCGTGTCTTGGTTCTGGTCTTGTTTGGGTCATACGCAGCGTGTCTTGGTTCTGGTCCTGTTTGGGTCATACGCAGCGTGTCTTGGTTCTGGTCCTGTTTGGGCCATACGCAGCGTTTCTTGGTTCCGGTCATGTTTGGGTCATACGCAGCGTGTCTTGGTTCTGGTCCTGTTTGGGTCATACGCAGCGTGTCTTGGTTCTGGTCCTGTTTGGGTCATACGCAGCGTGTCTTGGTTCTGGTCCTGTTTGGGCCATACGCAGCGTGTCTTGGTTCCGGTCATGTTTGGGTCATACGCAGCGTGTCTTGGTTCTGGTCCTGTTTGGGTCATACGCAGCGTGTCTTGGTTCTGGTCTTGTTTGGGTCATACGCAGCGTGTCTTAGTTCTGGTCCTGTTTGGGTCATACGCAGCGTGTCTTGGTTCTGGTCTTGTTTGGGTCATACGCAGCGTGTCTTGGTTCCGGTCATGTTTAGGTCATACGCAGCGTGTCTTGGTTCTGGTCATGTTTGGCTCATACGCAGCGTGTCTTGGTTCTGGTCATGTTTGGGTCATATGCAGCGTGTCTTGGTTCTGGTCCTGTTTGGGTCATACGCAGCTTGTCTTGGTTCTGGTCTTGTTTGGGTCATACGCAGCGTGTCTTGGTTCTGGTCTTGTTTGGGTCATACGCAGCGTGTCTTGGTTCCGGTCATGTTTGGGTCATACGCAGCGTGTCTTGGTTCTGGTCCTGTTTGGGTCATACGCAGCGTGTCTTGGTTCTGGTCCTTTTTGGGCCATACGCAGCGTGTCTTGGTTCCGGTCATGTTTGGGTCATACGCAGCGTGTCTTGGTTCTGGTCCTGTTTGGGTCATACGCAGCGTGTCTTGGTTCTGGTCTTGTTTGGGTCATACGCAGCGTGTCTTAGTTCTGGTCCTGTTTGGGTCATACGCAGCTTGTCTTGGTTCTGGTCTTGTTTGGGTCATACGCAGCGTGTCTTGGTTCTGGTCTTGTTTGGGTCATACGCAGCGTGTCTTGGTTCTGGTCTTGTTTGGGTCATACGCAGCGTGTCTTGGTTCTGGTCTTGTTTGGGTCATACGCAGCGTGTCTTGGTTCTGGTCCTGTTTGGGTCATACGCAGCGTGTCTTGGTTCCGGTCATGTTTGGGTCATACGCAGCGTGTCTTGGTTCTGGTCCTTTTTGGGCCATACGCAGCGTGTCTTGGTTCCGGTCATGTTTGGGTCATACGCAGCGTGTCTTGGTTCTGGTCCTGTTTGGGTCATACGCAGCGTGTCTTGGTTCTGGTCTTGTTTGGGTCATACGCAGCGTGTCTTGGTTCCGGTCATGTTTAGGTCATACGCAGCGTGTCTTGGTTCTGGTCATGTTTGGCTCATACGCAGCGTGTCTTGGTTCTGGTCATGTTTGGGTCATATGCAGCGTGTCTTGGTTCTGGTCCTGTTTGGGTCATACGCAGCTTGTCTTGGTTCTGGTCTTGTTTGGGTCATACGCAGCGTGTCTTGGTTCTGGTCTTGTTTGGGTCATACGCAGCGTGTCTTGGTTCTGGTCTTGTTTGGGTCATACGCAGCGTGTCTTGGTTCTGGTCTTGTTTGGGTCATACGCAGCGTGTCTTGGTTCTGGTCTTGTTTGGGTCATACGCAGCGTGTCTTGGTTCTGGTCTTGTTTGGGTCATACGCAGCGTGTCTTGGTTCTGGTCCTGTTTGGGTCATACGCAGCGTGTCTTGGTTCTGGTCCTGTTTGGGCCATACGCAGCGTTTCTTGGTTCCGGTCATGTTTGGGTCATACGCAGCGTGTCTTGGTTCTGGTCCTGTTTGGGTCATACGCAGCGTGTCTTGGTTCTGGTCCTGTTTGGGTCATACGCAGCGTGTCTTGGTTCTGGTCCTGTTTGGGCCATACGCAGCGTGTCTTGGTTCCGGTCATGTTTGGGTCATACGCAGCGTGTCTTGGTTCTGGTCTTGTTTGGGTCATACGCAGCGTGTCTTGGTTCTGGTCTTGTTTGGGTCATACGCAGCGTGTCTTGGCTCTGGTCCTGTTTGGGTCATACGCAGCGTGTCTTGGTTCTGGTCCTGTTTGGGTCATACGCAGCGTGTCTTGGTTCCGGTCATGTTTGGGTCATACGCAGCGTGTCTTGGTTCTGGTCCTGTTTGGGTCATACGCAGCGTGTCTTGGTTCTGGTCTTGTTTGGGTCATACGCAGCGTGTCTTGGTTCTGGTCTTGTTTGGGTCATACGCAGCGTGTCTTGGTTCTGGTCCTGTTTGGGTCATATGCAGCGTGTCTTGGTTCTGGTCCTGTTTGGGCCATACGCAGCGTGTCTTGGTTCCGGTCATGTTTGGGTCATACGCAGCGTGTCTTGGTTCTGGTCCTGTTTGGGTCATACGCAGCGTGTCTTGGTTCTGGTCCTGTTTGGGTCATACGCAGCGTGTCTTGGTTCTGGTCCTGTTTGGGCCATACGCAGCGTGTCTTGGTTCCGGTCATGTTTGGGTCATACGCAGCGTGTCTTGGTTCTGGTCCTGTTTGGGCCATACGCAGCGTGTCTTGGCTCTGGTCCTGTTTGGGTCATACGCAGCGTGTCTTGGTTCTGGTCCTGTTTGGGTCATACGCAGCGTGTCTTGGTTCCGGTCATGTTTGGGTCATACGCAGCGTGTCTTGGTTCTGGTCCTGTTTGGGTCATACGCAGCATGTCTTGGTTCTGGTCCTGTTTGGGCCATACGCAGCGTGTCTTGGCTCTGGTCCTGTTTGTGTAATACGCAGCGTGTCTTGGTTCCGGTCATGTTTGGGTCATACGCAGCGTGTCTTGGTTCTGGTCCTGTTTGGGCCATACGCAGCGTGTCTTGGCTCTGGTCCTGTTTGGGTCATACGCAGCGTGTCTTGGTTCTGGTCCTGTTTGGGTCATACGCAGCGTGTCTTGGTTCCGGTCATGTTTGGGTCATAGGCAGCGTGTCTTGGTTCTGGTCCTTTTTGGGCCATACGCAGCGTGTCTTGGTTCCGGTCATGTTTGGGTCATACGCAGCGTGTTTTGGTTCTGGTCCTGTTTGGGCCATACGCAGCGTGTCTTGGCTCTGGTCCTGTTTGGGTCATACGCAGCGTGTCTTGGTTCTGGTCCTGTTTGGGTCATACGCAGCGTGTCTTGGTTCCGGTCATGTTTGGGTCATACGCAGCGTGTCTTGGTTCTGGTCCTTTTTGGGCCATACGCAGCGTGTCTTGGTTCCGGTCATGTTTGGGTCATACGCAGCGTGTCTTGGTTCTGGTCCTGTTTGGGTCATACGCAGCATGTCTTGGTTCTGGTCTTGTTTGGGTCATACGCAGCGTGTCTTAGTTCTGGTCCTGTTTGGGTCATACGCAGCGTGTCTTGGTTCTGGTCTTGTTTGGGTCATATGCAGCGTGTCTTGGTTCTGGTCTTGTTTGGGTCATACGCAGCGTGTCTTGGTTCTGGTCTTGTTTGGGTCATACGCAGCGTGTCTTGGTTCCGGTCATGTTTAGGTCATACGCAGCGTGTCTTGGTTCTGGTCCTTTTTGGGCCATACGCAGCGTGTCTTGGTTCTGGTCCTGTTTGGGTCATACGCAGCGTGTCTTGGTTCTGGTCTTGTTTGGGTCATACGCAGCGTGTCTTGGTTCCGGTCATGTTTAGGTCATACGCAGCGTGTCTTGGTTCTGGTCCTTTTTGGGCCATACGCAGCGTGTCTTGGTTCTGGTCCTGTTTGGGTCATACGCAGCGTGTCTTGGTTCTGGTCCTGTTTGGGTCATACGCAGTGTGTCTTAGTTCTGGTCTTGTTTGGGTCATACGCAGCGTGTCTTGGTTCTGGTCCTTTTTGGGCCATACGCAGCGTGTCTTGGTTCCGGTCATGTTTGGGTCATACGCAGCGTGTCTTGGTTCTGGTCCTGTTTGGGTCATACGCAGCATGTCTTGGTTCTGGTCTTGTTTGGGTCATACGCAGCGTGTCTTAGTTCTGGTCCTGTTTGGGTCATACGCAGCGTGTCTTGGTTCTGGTCTTGTTTGGGTCATACGCAGCGTGTCTTGGTTCTGGTCTTGTTTGGGTCATACGCAGCGTGTCTTGGTTCTGGTCTTGTTTGGGTCATACGCAGCGTGTCTTGGTTCCGGTCATGTTTAGGTCATACGCAGCGTGTCTTGGTTCTGGTCCTTTTTGGGCCATACGCAGCGTGTCTTGGTTCTGGTCCTGTTTGGGTCATACCCAGCGTGTCTTGGTTCTGGTCTTGTTTGGGTCATACGCAGCGTGTCTTGGTTCCGGTCATGTTTAGGTCATACGCAGCGTGTCTTGGTTCTGGTCCTTTTTGGGCCATACGCAGCGTGTCTTGGTTCTGGTCCTGTTTGGGTCATACGCAGCGTGTCTTGGTTCTGGTCCTGTTTGGGTCATACGCAGTGTGTCTTAGTTCTGGTCTTGTTTGGGTCATATGCAGCGTGTCTTGGTTCTGGTCTTGTTTGGGTCATACGCAGCGTGTCTTGGTTCCGGTCATGTTTGGGCCATACGCAGCGTGTCTTGGTTCTGGTCCTGTTTGGGCCATACGCAGCGTGTCTTGGTTCCGGTCATGTTTGGGTCATATGCAGCGTGTCTTGGTTCTGGTCCTGTATGGGTCATACGCAGCGTGTGTTAGGTCTGGTCCTGTTTGGGTCATACGCAGCGTGTCTTGGTTCTGGTCATGTTTGTGTCATACGCAGCGTCTTGGCTCTGCTCCTGTTTGGGTCATACGCAGCGTGTCTTGGATCTGGTCCTGTTTGGGTCATACGCAGCGTGTCTTGGTTCTGGTTCTTGTATAAATATGGTGGAGACAGAACAATGGTATCCGAGTTGTCGCGATATCTTTCCTGCTTACGTGAATGTCGTCTACAAGAGGTGAAATGGAGCAGAGACCCCTGTGAGGGTGACGTTTATAGCGCCTCTGTTTGCTGCGGGTTGATGGATTGGGATGTAAGACGTTTGGGTAATTAGACCGGCGGTTACGTTATTGTTGTCTGAATGAGACGCACAAATCTCATATTCAGACGAAAAAAAACCATTGATTTAATCGAGATCCCCATGGTTACCGAGCGCTTGTGATGGGCGGAGCAATGACTACACGATGGACTCTCAAAGCTCATGCCATAGTCCGCACTGTATTTATACCACAGCATACACCCGCCCATCTACGTTCTAAGCCAATCACTGCTCAGCTTCACAGGAAACGCTCTATGCCTTCTCCTATTGGTGGAGGCGACTGTCACATATCGCCCATAAGAAGCACGGAAGTCTGAGAGAACGGAAAGGGCGGATACTATATCCTAATTAGACACACAACCTGTCACTCACTGACGTGTCATTCGTTTTCCCGCACAGTTCCGGTAAAAAGCTTTGACTATGGCATCCAATCACCGAGCTTCTCGTCCATAGCTGGTCGCTGATTGGGTGGAGGCGCTAAGCAGGCGCAGTCGGCGTTGTTGCTATGCGAGCAGCCGCCGGGTGGAAAAAGATGGCGGCCTTGGAGCCGGGGTCCCGGGCAGGAGAGAGGAGTCAGGACCGGCAGTTGTGACAACATGGATGTGGCCGGGACCAGCGCCGGTCTTTGGGAGAGGAAGGAGACCCCGGGACACCCGGTAAGTATGTAACCTGCCCAATAGCGTGTGTCTAAGCGGGCGGTTAGGACAGGGGTGACCCCGGAAGCTGGAAATGGCTCAGGCGCCACAAGAGCCGCCAGTCTATAGAGCTGTGACCACGGGAGCTGACCCTCTATAGAGCTGTGACCCCGGGAGCTGACCCTCTATAGAGCTGTGACCACGGGTGCTGACCCTCTATAGAG
>NC_134687.1:1717302-1834802 GCF_050947455.1 Rhinoderma darwinii
ATTCCTCTATCCATATCTCCTCTACCTGTAATCTGTTATTCCTCCATCCATATCCCCTCTTCCTGTAATCTGTTATTCCTCTATCCATACCTCCTCTTCCTGTAATCTCTCTGTTATTCCTCTATCCATACCTCCTCTTCCTATAATCTTTGTTATTCCTCTATCCATATCTCCTCTTCCTGTAATCTCTGTTATTCCTCTATCCATATCTCCTCTTCCTGTAATCTCTGTTATTCTTCTATCCATATCTCCTCTTCCTGTAATCTCTGTTATTCCTCTATCCATACCTCCTCTTCCTGTAATCTCTCTGTTATTCCTCTATCCATACCTCCTCTTCCTGTAATCTCTGTTATTCCTCTATCCATATCTCCTCTTCCTGTAATCTCTGTTATTCCTGTATACATATCTCCTCTTCCTGTAATCTCTGTTATTCCTCTATCCATACCTCCTCTTCCTGCAATCTCTGTTATTCCTCTATGCATATCTCCTCTTCCTGTAATCTCTGTTATTCCTCTATCCATATCTCCTCTTCCTGTAATCTCTGTTATTCATCTATCCATATCTTCTCTTCCTGTAATCTGTTATTCCTCTATCCATATCTCCTCTTCCTGTAATCTCTCTGTTATTCCTCTATCCATATCTCCTCTTCCTGTAATCTCCCTGTTATTCCTCTATCCATATCTCTTCTTCCTGTAATCTCTGTTATTCCTCTATCCATATCTCCTCTTCCTGTAATCTCTGTTATTCCTCTATCCATATCTCCTCTTCCTGTATTATTCCTCTATCCATATCTTCTCTTCCTGTAATCTCTGTTATTCCTCTATCCATATCTCCTCCTCTGTTATTCCTCTACCATACCTCCTCTTCCTGTAATCTCTGTTATTCCTCTATCCATATCTCCTCTTCCTGTAATCTCTGTTATTCCTCTATCCATATCTCCTCTTTCTGTAATCTGTTATTCCTCTATCCATATCACTTCTTCCTGTAATCTCATGTTATTCCTCTATCCATATCTCCTCTTCCTGTAATCTCTCTGTTATTCCTCTATCCATACCTCCTCTTCCTGTAATCTCTGTTATTCCTCTATCCATATCTCCTCTTCCTGTAATCTCTGTTATTCCTCTATCCATATCTCCTCTTCCTGTAATCTGTTATTCCTCTATCCATATCTCCTCTTCCTGTAATCTCTCTGTTATTCCTCTATCCATACCGCCTCTTCCTGTAATCTCTGTTATTCCTCTATCCATATCTCCTCTTCCTGTAATCTCTGTTATTCCTCTATCCATGTCTCCTCTTCCTGTAATCTCTGTTATTCCTCTATCCATATCTCCTCTTCCTGTAATCTCTGTTATTCCTCTATCCATATCTCCTCTTCCTGTAATCTGTTATTCCTCTATCCATATCTCCTCTTCCTGTAATCTCTCTGTTATTCCTCTACCATTCCTCCTCTTCCTGTAATCTCTGTTATTCCTCTATCCATGTCTCCTCTTCCTGTAATCTCTGTTATTCCTCTATCCATATCTCCTCTTCCTGTAATCTCTGTTATTCCTCTATCCATATCTCCTCTTCCTGTAATCTCTGTTATTCCTCTATCCATATCTCCTCTTCCTGTAATCTGTTATTCCTCTATCCATATCTCCTCTTCCTGTAATCTCTCTGTTATTCCTCTATCCATACCGCCTCTTCCTGTAATCTCTGTTATTCCTCTATCCATATCTCCTCTTCCTGTAATCTGTTATTCCTCTATCCATGTCTCCTCTTCCTGTAATCTCTGTTATTCCTCTATCCATATCTCCTCTTCCTGTAATCTCTGTTATTCCTCTATCCATATCTCCTCTTCCTGTAATCTGTTATTCCTCTATCCATATCTCCTCTTCCTGTAATCTCTCTGTTATTCCTCTATCCATATCTCCTCTTCCTGTATTATTCCTCTATCCATATCTCCTCTTCCTGTAATCTCTGTTATTCCTCTATCCATATCTCCTCTTCCTGTAATCTCTGTTATTCCTCTATCCATATCTTCTCTTCCTGTAATCTGTTATTCCTCTATCCATATCTCCTCTTCCTGTAATCTCTCTGTTATTCCTCTATCCATATCTCCTCTTCCTGTAATCTCCCTGTTATTCCTCTATCCATATCTCCTCTTCCTGTAATCTCTGTTATTCCTCTATCCATATCTCCTCTTCCTGTAATCTCTGTTATTCCTCTATCCATATCTCCTCTTCCTGTATTATTCCTCTATCCATATCTTCTCTTCCTGTAATCTCTGTTATTCCTCTATCCATATCTCCTCCTGTTATTCCTCTACCATACATCCTCTTCCTGTAATCTCTGTTATTCCTCTATCCATATCTCCTCTTCCTGTAATCTGTTATTCCCTCTATCCATATCTCCTCTTCCTGTAATCTCTGTTATTCCTCTATCCATATCTCCTCTTCCTGTAATCTCTGTTACTCCTCTATCCATATCTCCTCTTCCTGTAATCTCTGTTATTCCTCTATCCATATCTCCTCTTCCTGTAATCTCTCAATTATTCCTCTATCCATATCTCCTCTTCCTGTAATCTCTCAGTTATTCCTCTATCCATATCTCCTCTTCCTGTATTATTCCTCTATCCATATCTCCTCTTCCTGTAATCTCTGTTATTCCTTTATCCATATCTTCTCTTCCTGTAATCTCTGTTATTCCTCTATCCATACCTCCTCTTCCTGTAATCTCTGTTATTCCTCTATCCATATCTCCTCTTCCTGTAATCTCTGTTATTCCTCTATCCATATCTCCTCTTCCTGTAATCTCTGTTATTCATCTATCCATATCTTCTCTTCCTGTAATCTGTTATTCCTCTATCCATATCTCCTCTTCCTGTAATCTCTCTGTTATTCCTCTATCCATATCTCCTCTTCCTGTAATCTCCCTGTTATTCCTCTATCCATATCTCTTCTTCCTGTAATCTCTGTTATTCCTCTATCCATATCTCCTCTTCCTGTAATCTCTGTTATTCCTCTATCCATATCTCCTCTTCCTGTATTATTCCTCTATCCATATCTTCTCTTCCTGTAATCTCTGTTATTCCTCTATCCATATCTCCTCCTCTGTTATTCCTCTACCATACCTCCTCTTCCTGTAATCTCTGTTATTCCTCTATCCATATCTCCTCTTCCTGTAATCTCTGTTATTCCTCTATCCATATCTCCTCTTTCTGTAATCTGTTATTCCTCTATCCATATCACTTCTTCCTGTAATCTCATGTTATTCCTCTATCCATATCTCCTCTTCCTGTAATCTCTCTGTTATTCCTCTATCCATACCTCCTCTTCCTGTAATCTCTGTTATTCCTCTATCCATATCTCCTCTTCCTGTAATCTCTGTTATTCCTCTATCCATATCTCCTCTTCCTGTAATCTGTTATTCCTCTATCCATATCTCCTCTTCCTGTAATCTCTCTGTTATTCCTCTATCCATACCGCCTCTTCCTGTAATCTCTGTTATTCCTCTATCCATATCTCCTCTTCCTGTAATCTCTGTTATTCCTCTATCCATGTCTCCTCTTCCTGTAATCTCTGTTATTCCTCTATCCATATCTCCTCTTCCTGTAATCTCTGTTATTCCTCTATCCATATCTCCTCTTCCTGTAATCTGTTATTCCTCTATCCATATCTCCTCTTCCTGTAATCTCTCTGTTATTCCTCTACCATTCCTCCTCTTCCTGTAATCTCTGTTATTCCTCTATCCATGTCTCCTCTTCCTGTAATCTCTGTTATTCCTCTATCCATATCTCCTCTTCCTGTAATCTCTGTTATTCCTCTATCCATATCTCCTCTTCCTGTAATCTCTGTTATTCCTCTATCCATAGCCCCTCTTCCTGTAATCTCTGTTATTCCTCTATCCATACCTCCTCTTCCTGTAATCTCCGTTATTCCTCTATCCATATCTCCTCTTCCTGTAATCTGTTATTCCTCTATCCATATCTCCTCTTCCTGTAATCTCCCTGTTATTCCTCTATCCATATCACTTCTTCCTGTAATCTCTGTTATTCCTCTACCATACCTCCTCTTCCTGTAATCTCTGTTATTCCTCTACCATACCTCCTCTTCCTGTAATCTGTTATTCCTCTACCATACCTCCTCTTTCTGTAATCTCTCTGTTATTCCTCTACCATACCTCCTCTTCCTGTAATCTCTGTTATTCCTCTACCATACCTCATCTTCCTGTAATCTCTCTGTTATTCCTCTATCCATATCTCCTCTACCTGTAATCTGTTATTCCTCCATCCATATCCCCTCTTCCTGTAATCTGTTATTCCTCTATCCATACCTCCTCTTCCTGTAATCTCTCTGTTATTCCTCTATCCATACCTCCTCTTCCTGTAATCTTTGTTATTCCTCTATCCATATCTCCTCTTCCTGTAATCTCTGTTATTCCTCTATCCATATCTCCTCTTCCTGTAATCTCTGTTATTCCTCTATCCATATCTCCTCTTCCTGTAATCTCTGTTATTCCTCTATCCATACCTCCTCTTCCTGTAATCTCTCTGTTATTCCTCTATCCATACCTCCTCTTCCTGTAATCTCTGTTATTCCTCTATCCATATCTCCTCTTCCTGTAATCTCTGTTATTCCTGTATACATATCTCCTCTTCCTGTAATCTCTGTTATTCCTCTATCCATACCTCCTCTTCCTGTAATCTCTGTTATTCCTCTATGCATATCTCCTCTTCCTGTAATCTCTGTTATTCCTCTATCCATATCTCCTCTTCCTGTAATCTCTGTTATTCCTCTATCCATATCTCCTCTTCCTGTAATCTCTCTGTTATTCCTCTACCATTCCTCCTCTTCCTGTAATCTCTGTTATTCCTCTATCCATGTCTCCTCTTCCTGTAATCTCTGTTATTCCTCTATCCATATCTCCTCTTCCTGTAATCTCTGTTATTCCTCTATCCATATCTCCTCTTCCTGTAATCTCTGTTATTCCTCTATCCATAGCCCCTCTTCCTGTAATCTCTGTTATTCCTCTATCCATACCTCCTCTTCCTGTAATCTCCGTTATTCCACTATCCATATCTCCTCTTCCTGTAATCTGTTATTCCTCTATCCATATCACTTCTTCCTGTAATCTCTGTTATTCCTCTACCATACCTCCTCTTCCTGTAATCTCTGTTATTCCTCTACCATACCTCCTCTTCCTGTAATCTGTTATTCCTCTACCATACCTCCTCTTTCTGTAATCTCTCTGTTATTCCTCTACCATACCTCCTCTTCCTGTAATCTCTGTTATTCCTCTACCATACCTCATCTTCCTGTAATCTCTCTGTTATTCTTCTATCCATATCTCCTCTACCTGTAATCTGTTATTCCTCCATCCATATCCCCTCTTCCTGTAATCTGTTATTCCTCTATCCATACCTCCTCTTCCTGTAATCTCTCTGTTATTCCTCTATCCATACCTCCTCTTCCTATAATCTTTGTTATTCCTCTATCCATATCTCCTCTTCCTGTAATCTCTGTTATTCCTCTATCCATATCTCCTCTTCCTGTAATCTCTGTTATTCTTCTATCCATATCTCCTCTTCCTGTAATCTCTGTTATTCCTCTATCCATACCTCCTCTTCCTGTAATCTCTCTGTTATTCCTCTATCCATACCTCCTCTTCTGTAATCTCTGTTATTCCTCTATCCATATCTCCTCTTCCTGTAATCTCTGTTATTCCTGTATACATATCTCCTCTTCCTGTAATCTCTGTTATTCCTCTATCCATACCTCCTCTTCCTGCAATCTCTGTTATTCCTCTATGCATATCTCCTCTTCCTGTAATCTCTGTTATTCCTCTATCCATATCTCCTCTTCCTGTAATCTCTGTTATTCCTCTATCCATATCTCTTCTTCCTGTAATCTCTGTTATTCCTCTATCCATATCTCCTCTTCCTGTAATCTCTCTGTTATTCCTCTACCATACCTCCTATTCCTGTAATCTGTTATTCCTCTATCCATATCTCCTCTTCCTGTAATCTCTGTTATTCCTCTATCCATATCTCCTCTTCCTGTAATCTCTGTTATTCCTCTATCCATATCTCCTCTTCCTGTAATCTCTGTTATTCCTCTACATATCTCCTCTTCCTGTAATCTCTGTTATTCCTCTATCCATATCTTCTCTTCCTGTAATCTCTGTTATTCCTCTATCCATACCTCCTCTTCCTGTAATCTCTGTTATTCCTCTATACATACCTCCTCTTCCTGTAATCTCTGTTATTCCTTTATCCATATCTCCTCTTCCTGTAATCTCTGTTATTCCTCTATCCATATCTCCTCTTCCTGTAATCTGTTATTCCTCTATTCATATCACTTCTTCTGTAATCTCATGTTATTCCTCTATCCATATCTCCTCTTCCTGTTAGCTCTCTGTTATTCCTCTATCCATACCTCCTCTTCTGTAATCTCTGTTATTCCTCTATCCATATCTCCTCTTCCTGTAATCTCTGTTATTCCTCTATCCATATCTCCTCTTCCTGTAATCTCCCTGTTATTCCTCTACCATTCCTCCTCTTTCTGTAATCAGTTATTCCTCTATCCATGTCTCCTCTTCCTGTAATCTCTATTATTCCTCTATCCATATCTCCTCTTCCTGTAATCTCTGTTATTCCTCTATCCATATCTCCTCTTCCTGTAATCTGTTATTCCTCTATCCATATCTCCTCTTCCTGTAATCTCTCTGTTATTCCTCTACCATTCCTCCTCTTCCTGTAATCTCTGTTATTCCTCTATCCATATCTCCTCTTCCTGTAATCTCTGTTATTCCTCTATCCATATCTCCTCTTCCTGTAATCTCTGTTATTCTTCTATCCATATCTCCTCTTCCTGTAATCTCTGTTATTCCTCTATCCATACCTCCTCTTCCTGTAATCTCTCTGTTATTCCTTTATCCATACCTCCTCTTCCTGTAATCTCTGTTATTCCTCTATCCATATCTCCTCTTCCTGTAATCTCTGTTATTCCTGTATACATATCTCCTCTTCCTGTAATCTCTGTTATTCCTCTATCCATACCTCCTCTTCCTGCAATCTCTGTTATTCCTCTATGCATATCTCCTCTTCCTGTAATCTCTGTTATTCCTCTATCCATACCTCCTCTTCCTGTAATCTCTGTTATTCCTGTATACATATCTCCTCTTCCTGTAATCTCTGTTATTCCTCTATCCATACCTCCTCTTCCTGTAATCTCTGTTATTCCTCTATGCATATCTCCTCTTCCTGTAATCTCTGTTATTCCTCTATCCATATCTCCTCTTCCTGTAATCTCTGTTATTCCTCTATCCATATCTCCTCTTCCTGTAATCTCTCTGTTATTCCTCTACCATTCCTCCTCTTCCTGTAATCTCTGTTATTCCTCTATCCATGTCTCCTCTTCCTGTAATCTCTGTTATTCCTCTATCCATATCTCCTCTTCCTGTAATCTCTGTTATTCCTCTATCCATATCTCCTCTTCCTGTAATCTCTGTTATTCCTCTATCCATAGCCCCTCTTCCTGTAATCTCTGTTATTCCTCTATCCATACCTCCTCTTCCTGTAATCTCCGTTATCCACTATCCATATCTCCTCTTCCTGTAATCTGTTATTCCTCTATCCATATCACTTCTTCCTGTAATCTCTGTTATTCCTCTACATACCTCCTCTTCCTGTAATCTCTGTTATTCCTCTACCATACCTCCTCTTCCTGTAATCTGTTATTCCTCTACCATACCTCCTCTTTCTGTAATCTCTCTGTTATTCCTCTACCATACCTCCTCTTCCTGTAATCTCTGTTATTCCTCTACCATACCTCATCTTCCTGTATGTTATTCTTCTATCCATATCTCCTCTACCTGTAATCTGTTATTCCTCCATCCATATCCCCTCTTCCTGTAATCTGTTATTCCTCTATCCATACCTCCTCTTCCTGTAATCTCTCTGTTATTCCTCTATCCATACCTCCTCTTCCTATAATCTTTGTTATTCTCTATCCATATCTCCTCTTCCTGTAATCTCTGTTATTCCTCTATCCATATCTCCTCTTCCTGTAATCTCTGTTATTCTTTTATCCATATCTCCTCTTCCTGTAATCTCTGTTATTCCTCTATCCATACCTCCTCTTCCTGTAATCTCTCTGTTATTCCTCTATCCATACCTCCTCTTCCTGTAATCTCTGTTATTCCTCTATCCATATCTCCTCTTCCTGTAATCTCTGTTATTCCTGTATACATATCTCCTCTTCCTGTAATCTCTGTTATTCCTCTATCCATACCTCCTCTTCCTGCAATCTCTGTATTCCTCTATGCATATCTCCTCTTCCTGTAATCTCTGTTATTCCTCTATCCATATCTCCTCTTCCTGTAATCTCTGTTATTCCTCTATCCATATCTCTTCTTCCTGTAATCTCTGTTATTCCTCTATCCATATCTCCTCTTCCTGTAATCTCTCTGTTATTCCTCTACCATACCTCCTATTCCTGTAATCTGTTATTCCTCTATCCATATCTCCTCTTCCTGTAATCTCTGTTATTCCTCTATCCATATCTCCTCTTCCTGTAATCTCTGTTATTCCTCTATCCATATCTCCTCTTCCTGTAATCTCTGTTATTCCTCTACCATATCTCCTCTTCCTGTAATCTCTGTTATTCCTCTATCCATATCTTCTCTTCCTGTAATCTCTGTTATTCCTCTATCCATACCTCCTCTTCCTGTAATCTCTGTTATTCCTCTATACATACCTCCTCTTCCTGTAATCTCTGTTATTCCTTTATCCATATCTCCTCTTCCTGTAATCTCTGTTATTCCTCTATCCATATCTCCTCTTCCTGTAATCTGTTATTCCTCTATTCATATCACTTCTTCCTGTAATCTCATGTTATTCCTCTATCCATATCTCCTCTTCCTGTTAGCTCTCTGTTATTCCTCTATCCATACCTCCTCTTCCTGTAATCTCTGTTATTCCTCTATCCATATCTCCTCTTCCTGTAATCTCTGTTATTCCTCTATCCATATCTCCTCTTCCTGTAATCTCCCTGTTATTCCTCTACCATTCCTCCTCTTTCTGTAATCAGTTATTCCTCTATCCATGTCTCCTCTTCCTGTAATCTCTATTATTCCTCTATCCATATCTCCTCTTCCTGTAATCTCTGTTATTCCTCTATCCATAGCCCCTCTTCCTGTAATCTCTGTTATTCCTCTATCCATACCTCCTCTTCCTGTAATCTCCGTTATTCCTCTATCCATATCTCCTCTTCCTGTAATCTGTTATTCCTCTATCCATATCTCCTCTTCCTGTAATCTCCCTGTTATTCCTCTATCCATATCACTTCTTCCTGTAATCTCTGTTATTCCTCTACCATACCTCCTCTTCCTGTAATCTCTGTTATTCCTCTACCATACCTCCTCTTCCTGTAATCTGTTATTCCTCTACCATACCTCCTCTTTCTGTAATCTCTCTGTTATTCCTCTACCATACCTCCTCTTCCTGTAATCTCTGTTATTCCTCTACCATACCTCATCTTCCTGTAATCTCTCTGTTATTCCTCTATCCATATCTCCTCTACCTGTAATCTGTTATTCCTCCATCCATATCCCCTCTTCCTGTAATCTGTTATTCCTCTATCCATACCTCCTCTTCCTGTAATCTCTCTGTTATTCCTCTATCCATACCTCCTCTTCCTGTAATCTTTGTTATTCCTCTATCCATATCTCCTCTTCCTGTAATCTCTGTTATTCCTCTATCCATATCTCCTCTTCCTGTAATCTCTGTTATTCCTCTATCCATATCTCCTCTTCCTGTAATCTCTGTTATTCCTCTATCCATACCTCCTCTTCCTGTAATCTCTCTGTTATTCCTCTATCCATACCTCCTCTTCCTGTAATCTCTGTTATTCCTCTATCCATATCTCCTCTTCCTGTAATCTCTGTTATTCCTGTATACATATCTCCTCTTCCTGTAATCTCTGTTATTCCTCTATCCATACCTCCTCTTCCTGTAATCTCTGTTATTCCTCTATGCATATCTCCTCTTCC
Source organism: Rhinoderma darwinii (assembly GCF_050947455.1). NCBI lineage: Eukaryota > Metazoa > Chordata > Amphibia > Anura > Rhinodermatidae > Rhinoderma > Rhinoderma darwinii. Next base: position 1,727,335 of record NC_134687.1, read on the forward strand.
TGTAATCTCTGTTATTCCTCTATCCATATCTCCTCTTCCTGTAATCTCTGTTATTCCTCTATCCATATCTCCTCTTCCTGTAATCTCTCTGTTATTCCTCTACCATTCCTCCTCTTCCTGTAATCTCTGTTATTCCTCTATCCATGTCTCCTCTTCCTGTAATCTCTGTTATTCCTCTATCCATATCTCCTCTTCCTGTAATCTCTGTTATTCCTCTATCCATATCTCCTCTTCCTGTAATCTCTGTTATTCCTCTATCCATAGCCCCTCTTCCTGTAATCTCTGTTATTCCTCTATCCATACCTCCTCTTCCTGTAATCTCCGTTATTCCACTATCCATATCTCCTCTTCCTGTAATCTGTTATTCCTCTATCCATATCACTTCTTCCTGTAATCTCTGTTATTCCTCTACCATACCTCCTCTTCCTGTAATCTCTGTTATTCCTCTATCCATATCTCCTCTTCCTGTAATCTCTGTTATTCTTCTATCCATATCTCCTCTTCCTGTAATCTCTGTTATTCCTCTATCCATACCTCCTCTTCCTGTAATCTCTCTGTTATTCCTTTATCCATACCTCCTCTTCCTGTAATCTCTGTTATTCCTCTATCCATATCTCCTCTTCCTGTAATCTCTGTTATTCCTGTATACATATCTCCTCTTCCTGTAATCTCTGTTATTCCTCTATCCATACCTCCTCTTCCTGCAATCTCTGTTATTCCTCTATGCATATCTCTCTTCCTGTAATCTCTGTTATTCCTCTATCCATACCTCCTCTTCCTGTAATCTCTGTTATTCCTGTATACATATCTCCTCTTCCTGTAATCTCTGTTATTCCTCTATCCATACCTCCTCTTCCTGTAATCTCTGTTATTCCTCTATGCATATCTCCTCTTCCTGTAATCTCTGTTATTCCTCTATCCATATCTCCTCTTCCTGTAATCTCTGTTATTCCTCTATCCATATCTCCTCTTCCTGTAATCTCTCTGTTATTCCTCTACCATTCCTCCTCTTCCTGTAATCTCTGTTATTCCTCTATCCATGTCTCCTCTTCCTGTAATCTCTGTTATTCCTCTATCCATATCTCCTCTTCCTGTAATCTCTGTTATTCCTCTATCCATATCTCCTCTTCCTGTAATCTCTGTTATTCCTCTATCCATAGCCCCTCTTCCTGTAATCTCTGTTATTCCTCTATCCATACCTCCTCTTCCTGTAATCTCCGTTATTCCACTATCCATATCTCCTCTTCCTGTAATCTGTTATTCCTCTATCCATATCACTTCTTCCTGTAATCTCTGTTATTCCTCTACCATACCTCCTCTTCCTGTAATCTCTGTTATTCCTCTACCATACCTCCTCTTCCTGTAATCTGTTATTCCTCTACCATACCTCCTCTTTCTGTAATCTCTCTGTTATTCCTCTACCATACCTCCTCTTCCTGTAATCTCTGTTATTCCTCTACCATACCTCATCTTCCTGTAATCTCTCTGTTATTCTTCTATCCATATCTCCTCTACCTGTAATCTGTTATTCCTCCATCCATATCCCCTCTTCCTGTAATCTGTTATTCCTCTATCCATACCTCCTCTTCTGTAATCTCTCTGTTATTCCTCTATCCATACCTCCTCTTCCTATAATCTTTGTTATTCCTCTATCCATATCTCCTCTTCCTGTAATCTCTGTTATTCCTCTATCCATATCTCCTCTTCCTGTAATCTCTGTTATTCTTTTATCCATATCTCCTCTTCCTGTAATCTCTGTTATTCCTCTATCCATACCTCCTCTTCCTGTAATCTCTCTGTTATTCCTCTATCCATACCTCCTCTTCCTGTAATCTCTGTTATTCCTCTATCCATATCTCCTCTTCCTGTAATCTCTGTTATTCCTGTATACATATCTCCTCTTCCTGTAATCTCTGTTATTCCTCTATCCATACCTCCTCTTCCTGCAATCTCTGTTATTCCTCTATGCATATCTCCTCTTCCTGTAATCTCTGTTATTCCTCTATCCATATCTCCTCTTCCTGTAATCTCTGTTATTCCTCTATCCATATCTCTTCTTCCTGTAATCTCTGTTATTCCTCTATCCATATCTCCTCTTCCTGTAATCTCTCTGTTATTCCTCTACCATACCTCCTATTCCTGTAATCTGTTATTCCTCTATCCATATCTCCTCTTCCTGTAATCTCTGTTATTCCTCTATCCATATCTCCTCTTCCTGTAATCTCTGTTATTCCTCTATCCATATCTCCTCTTCCTGTAATCTCTGTTATTCCTCTACCATATCTCCTCTTCCTGTAATCTCTGTTATTCCTCTATCCATATCTTCTCTTCCTGTAATCTCTGTTATTCCTCTATCCATACCTCCTCTTCCTGTAATCTCTGTTATTCCTCTATACATACCTCCTCTTCCTGTAATCTCTGTTATTCCTTTATCCATATCTCCTCTTCCTGTAATCTCTGTTATTCCTCTATCCATATCTCCTCTTCCTGTAATCTGTTATTCCTCTATTCATATCACTTCTTCCTGTAATCTCATGTTATTCCTCTATCCATATCTCCTCTTCCTGTTAGCTCTCTGTTATTCCTCTATCCATACCTCCTCTTCCTGTAATCTCTGTTATTCCTCTATCCATATCTCCTCTTCCTGTAATCTCTGTTATTCCTCTATCCATATCTCCTCTTCCTGTAATCTCCCTGTTATTCCTCTACCATTCCTCCTCTTTCTGTAATCAGTTATTCCTCTATCCATGTCTCCTCTTCCTGTAATCTCTATTATTCCTCTATCCATATCTCCTCTTCCTGTAATCTCTGTTATTCCTCTATCCATATCTCCTCTTCCTGTAATCTGTTATTCCTCTATCCATATCTCCTCTTCCTGTAATCTCTCTGTTATTCCTCTACCATTCCTCCTCTTCCTGTAATCTCTGTTATTCCTCTATCCATATCTCCTCTTCCTGTAATCTCTGTTATTCCTCTATCCATATCTCCTCTTCCTGTAATCTCTGTTATTCTTCTATCCATATCTCCTCTTCCTGTAATCTCTGTTATTCCTCTATCCATACCTCCTCTTCCTGTAATCTCTCTGTTATTCCTCTATCCATACCTCCTCTTCCTGTAATCTCTGTTATTCCTCTATCCATATCTCCTCTTCCTGTAATCTCTGTTATTCCTGTATACATATCTCCTCTTCCTGTAATCTCTGTTATTCCTCTATCCATACCTCCTCTTCCTGCAATCTCTGTTATTCCTCTATGCATATCTCCTCTTCCTGTAATCTCTGTTATTCCTCTATCCATATCTCCTCTTCCTGTAATCTCTGTTATTCCTCTATCCATATCTCTTCTTCCTGTAATCTCTGTTATTCCTCTATCCATATCTCCTCTTCCTGTAATCTCTCTGTTATTCCTCTACCATACCTCCTATTCCTGTAATCTGTTATTCCTCTATCCATATCTCCTCTTCCTGTAATCTCTGTTATTCCTCTATCCATATCTCCTCTTCCTGTAATCTCTGTTATTCCTCTATCCATATCTCCTCTTCCTGTAATCTCTGTTATTCCTCTACCATATCTCCTCTTCCTGTAATCTCTGTTATTCCTCTATCCATATCTTCTCTTCCTGTAATCTCTGTTATTCCTCTATCCATACCTCCTCTTCCTGTAATCTCTGTTATTCCTCTATACATACCTCCTCTTCCTGTAATCTCTGTTATTCCTTTATCCATATCTCCTCTTCCTGTAATCTCTGTTATTCCTCTATCCATATCTCCTCTTCCTGTAATCTGTTATTCCTCTATTCATATCACTTCTTCCTGTAATCTCATGTTATTCCTCTATCCATATCTCCTCTTCCTGTTAGCTCTCTGTTATTCCTCTATCCATACCTCCTCTTCCTGTAATCTCTGTTATTCCTCTATCCATATCTCCTCTTCCTGTAATCTCTGTTATTCCTCTATCCATATCTCCTCTTCCTGTAATCTCCCTGTTATTCCTCTACCATTCCTCCTCTTTCTGTAATCAGTTATTCCTCTATCCATGTCTCCTCTTCCTGTAATCTCTATTATTCCTCTATCCATATCTCCTCTTCCTGTAATCTCTGTTATTCCTCTATCCATATCTCCTCTTCCTGTAATCTGTTATTCCTCTATCCATATCTCCTCTTCCTGTAATCTCTCTGTTATTCCTCTACCATTCCTCCTCTTCCTGTAATCTCTGTTATTCCTCTATCCATGTCTCCTCTTCCTGTAATCTCTGTTATTCCTCTATCCATATCTCCTCTTCCTGTAATCTCTGTTATTCCTCTATCCATATCTCCTCTTCCTGTAATCTCTGTTATTCCTCTATCCATATCTCCTCTTCCTGTAATCTCTGTTATTCCTCTATCCATATCTCCTCTTCCTGTAATCTCTGTTATTCCTCTATCCATATCCCCTCTTCCTGTAATCTCTGTTATTCCTCTATCCATACCTCCTCTTCCTGTAATCTCCGTTATTCCTCTATCCATATCTCCTCTTCCTGTAATCTGTTATTCCTCTATCCATATCTCCTCTTCCTGTAATCTCTGTTATTCCTCTATCCATACCTCCTCTTCCTGTAATCTCTCTGTTATTCCTCTACCATACCTCCTCTTCCTGTAATCTGTTATTCCTCTACCATACCTCCTCTTCCTGTAATCTCTGTTATTCCTCTACCATACCTCCTCTTCCTGTAATCTCTGTTATTCCTCGATCCATATCCCCTCTTCCTGTAATCTCTGTTATTCCTCTATCCATATCTCCTCTTCCTGTAATCTCCCTGTTATTCCTCTATCCATATAACTTCTTCCTGTAATCTCTGTTATTCCTCTATCCATATCCCCTTTCTGTAATCTCTGTTATTCCTCTATCCATACCTCCTCTTCCTGTAATCTCTCTGTTATTCCTCTACCATACCTCCTCTTCCTGTAATCTCTGTTATTCCTCTATCCATATCTCCTCTTCCTGTAATCTGTTATTCCTCTATCCATATCACTTCTTCCTGTAATCTCATGTTATTCCTCTATCCATATCTCCTCTTCCTGTAATCTCTCTGTTATTCCCTCTATCCATATCTCCTCTTCCTGTAATCTCTGTTACTCCTCTATCCATATCTCCTCTTCCTGTAATCTCTGTTATTCCTCTATCCATATCTCCTCTTCCTGTAATCTCTCAATTATTCCTCTATCCATATCTCCTCTTCCTGTAATCTCTCAGTTATTCCTCTATCCATATCTCCTCTTCCTGTATTATTCCTCTATCCATATCTCCTCTTCCTGTAATCTCTGTTATTCCTCTATCCATATCTTCTCTTCCTGTAATCTCTGTTATTCCTCTATCCATACCTCCTCTTCCTGTAATCTCTGTTATTCCTCTATCCATATCTCCTCTTCCTGTAATCTGTTATTCCTCTATCCATATCTCCTCTTCCTGTAATCTCTGATATTCCTCTATCCATATCTCCTCTTCCTGTAATCTGTTATTCCTCTATCCATATCTCCTCTTCCTGTAATCTCTCTGTTATTCCTCTACCATTCCTCCTCTTCCTGTAATCTCTGTTATTCCTCTATCCATATCCCCTCTTCCTGTAATCTCTGTTATTCCTCTATCCATACCTCCTCTTCCTGTAATCTCTGTTATTCCTCTATCCATATCTCCTCCTCTCTTATTCCTCTACCATACCTCCTCTTCCTGTAATCTCTGTTATTCCTCTATCCATATCTCCTCTTCCTGTAATCTCTGTTATTCCTCTATCCATATCTCCTCTTCCTGTAATCTGTTATTCCTCTATCCATATCTCCTCTTCCTGTAATCTCTCTGTTATTCCTCTATCCATACCGCCTCTTCCTGTAATCTCTGTTATTCCTCTATCCATATCTCCTCTTCCTGTAATCTCTGTTATTCCTCTATCCATGTCTCCTCTTCCTGTAATCTCTGTTATTCCTCTATCCATATCTCCTCTTCCTGTAATCTCTGTTATTCCTCTATCCATATCTCCTCTTCCTGTAATCTGTTATTCCTCTATCCATATCTCCTCTTCCTGTAATCTCTCTGTTATTCCTCTATCCATATCTCCTCTTCCTGTATTATTCCTCTATCCATATCTCCTCTTCCTGTAATCTCTGTTATTCCTCTATCCATATCTCCTCTTCCTGTAATCTCTGTTATTCCTCTATCCATATCTTCTCTTCCTGTAATCGGTTATTCCTCTATCCATATCTCCTCTTCCTGTAATCTCTCTGTTATTCCTCTATCCATATCTCCTCTTCCTGTAATCTCCCTGTTATTCCTCTATCCATATCTCCTCTTTCTGTAATCTCTGTTATTCCTCTATCCATATCTCCTCTTCCTGTAATCTCTGTTATTCCTCTATCCATATCTCCTCTTCCTGTATTATTCCTCTATCCATATCTTCTCTTCCTGTAATCTCTGTTATTCCTCTATCCATATCTCCTCCTGTTATTCCTCTACCATACATCCTCTTCCTGTAATCTCTGTTATTCCTCTATCCATATCTCCTCTTCCTGTAATCTCTGTTATTCCTCTATCCATATCTCCTCTTCCTGTAATCTGTTATTCCTCTATCCATATCACTTCTTCCTGTAATCTCATGTTATTCCTCTATCCATATCTCCTCTTCCTGTAATCTCTCTGTTATTCCCTCTATCCATATCTCCTCTTCCTGTAATCTCTGTTATTCCTCTATCCATATCTCCTCTTCCTGTAATCTCTGTTACTCCTCTATCCATATCTCCTCTTCCTGTAATCTCTGTTATTCCTCTATCCATATCTCCTCTTCCTGTAATCTCTCAATTATTCCTCTATCCATATCTCCTCTTCCTGTAATCTCTCAGTTATTCCTCTATCCATATCTCCTCTTCCTGTATTATTCCTCTATCCATATCTCCTCTTCCTGTAATCTGTTATTCCTCTATCCATATCTTCTCTTCCTGTAATCTCTGTTATTCCTCTATCCATACCTCCTCTTCCTGTAATCTCTGTTATTCCTCTATCCATATCTCCTCTTCCTGTAATCTCTGTTATTCCTCTATCCATATCTCCTCTTCCTGTAATCTCTGTTATTCATCTATCCATATCTTCTCTTCCTGTAATCTGTTATTCCTCTATCCATATCTCCTCTTCCTGTAATCTCTCTGTTATTCCTCTATCCATATCTCCTCTTCCTGTAATCTCCCTGTTATTCCTCTATCCATATCTCTTCTTCCTGTAATCTCTGTTATTCCTCTATCCATATCTCCTCTTCCTGTAATCTCTGTTATTCCTCTATCCATATCTCCTCTTCCTGTATTATTCCTCTATCCATATCTTCTCTTCCTGTAATCTCTGTTATTCCTCTATCCATATCTCCTCTTCCTGTAATCTCCCTGTTATTCCTCTACCATACCTCCTCTTTCTGTAATCAGTTATTCCTCTATCCATGTCTCCTCTTCCTGTAATCTCTATTATTCCTCTATCCATATCTCCTCTTCCTGTAATCTCTGTTATTCCTCTATCCATATCTCCTCTTCCTGTAATCTGTTATTCCTCTATCCATATCTCCTCTTCCTGTAATCTCTCTGTTATTCCTCTACCATTCCTCCTCTTCCTGTAATCTCTGTTATTCCTCTATCCATGTCTCCTCTTCCTGTAATCTCTGTTATTCCTCTATCCATATCTCCTCTTCCTGTAATCTCTGTTATTCCTCTATCCATATCTCCTCTTCCTGTAATCTCTGTTATTCCTCTATCCATATCTCCTCTTCCTGTAATCTCTGTTATTCCTCTATCCATATCTCCTCTTCCTGTAATCTCTGTTATTCCTCTATCCATATCCCCTCTTCCTGTAATCTCTGTTATTCCTCTATCCATACCTCCTCTTCCTGTAATCTCCGTTATTCCTCTATCCATATCTCCTCTTCCTGTAATCTGTTATTCCTCTATCCATATCTCCTCTTCCTGTAATCTCTGTTATTCCTCTATCCATACCTCCTCTTCCTGTAATCTCTCTGTTATTCCTCTACCATACCTCCTCTTCCTGTAATCTGTTATTCCTCTACCATACCTCCTCTTCCTGTAATCTCTGTTATTCCTCTACCATACCTCCTCTTCCTGTAATCTCTGTTATTCCTCGATCCATATCCCCTCTTCCTGTAATCTCTGTTATTCCTCTATCCATATCTCCTCTTCCTGTAATCTCCCTGTTATTCCTCTATCCATATAACTTCTTCCTGTAATCTCTGTTATTCCTCTATCCATATCCCCTTTCTGTAATCTCTGTTATTCCTCTATCCATACCTCCTCTTCCTGTAATCTCTCTGTTATTCCTCTACCATACCTCCTCTTCCTGTAATCTCTGTTATTCCTCTATCCATATCTCCTCTTCCTGTAATCTGTTATTCCTCTATCCATATCACTTCTTCCTGTAATCTCATGTTATTCCTCTATCCATATCTCCTCTTCCTGTAATCTCTCTGTTATTCCCTCTATCCATATCTCCTCTTCCTGTAATCTCTGTTATTCCTCTATCCATATCTCCTCTTCCTGTAATCTCTGTTACTCCTCTATCCATATCTCCTCTTCCTGTAATCTCTGTTATTCCTCTATCCATATCTCCTCTTCCTGTAATCTCTCAATTATTCCTCTATCCATATCTCCTCTTCCTGTAATCTCTCAGTTATTCCTCTATCCATATCTCCTCTTCCTGTATTATTCCTCTATCCATATCTCCTCTTCCTGTAATCTCTGTTATTCCTCTATCCATATCTTCTCTTCCTGTAATCTCTGTTATTCCTCTATCCATACCTCCTCTTCCTGTAATCTCTGTTATTCCTCTATCCATATCTCCTCTTCCTGTAATCTGTTATTCCTCTATCCATATCTCCTCTTCCTGTAATCTCTGATATTCCTCTATCCATATCTCCTCTTCCTGTAATCTGTTATTCCTCTATCCATATCTCCTCTTCCTGTAATCTCTCTGTTATTCCTCTACCATTCCTCCTCTTCCTGTAATCTCTGTTATTCCTCTATCCATATCCCCTCTTCCTGTAATCTCTGTTATTCCTCTATCCATACCTCCTCTTCCTGTAATCTCTGTTATTCCTCTATCCATATCTCCTCCTCTCTTATTCCTCTACCATACCTCCTCTTCCTGTAATCTCTGTTATTCCTCTATCCATATCTCCTCTTCCTGTAATCTCTGTTATTCCTCTATCCATATCTCCTCTTCCTGTAATCTGTTATTCCTCTATCCATATCTCCTCTTCCTGTAATCTCTCTGTTATTCCTCTATCCATACCGCCTCTTCCTGTAATCTCTGTTATTCCTCTATCCATATCTCCTCTTCCTGTAATCTCTGTTATTCCTCTATCCATGTCTCCTCTTCCTGTAATCTCTGTTATTCCTCTATCCATATCTCCTCTTCCTGTAATCTCTGTTATTCCTCTATCCATATCTCCTCTTCCTGTAATCTGTTATTCCTCTATCCATATCTCCTCTTCCTGTAATCTCTCTGTTATTCCTCTATCCATATCTCCTCTTCCTGTATTATTCCTCTATCCATATCTCCTCTTCCTGTAATCTCTGTTATTCCTCTATCCATATCTCCTCTTCCTGTAATCTCTGTTATTCCTCTATCCATATCTTCTCTTCCTGTAATCGGTTATTCCTCTATCCATATCTCCTCTTCCTGTAATCTCTCTGTTATTCCTCTATCCATATCTCCTCTTCCTGTAATCTCCCTGTTATTCCTCTATCCATATCTCCTCTTCCTGTAATCTCTGTTATTCCTCTATCCATATCTCCTCTTCCTGTAATCTCTGTTATTCCTCTATCCATATCTCCTCTTCCTGTATTATTCCTCTATCCATATCTTCTCTTCCTGTAATCTCTGTTATTCCTCTATCCATATCTCCTCCTGTTATTCCTCTACCATACATCCTCTTCCTGTAATCTCTGTTATTCCTCTATCCATATCTCCTCTTCCTGTAATCTCTGTTATTCCTCTATCCATATCTCCTCTTCCTGTAATCTGTTATTCCTCTATCCATATCACTTCTTCCTGTAATCTCATGTTATTCCTCTATCCATATCTCCTCTTCCTGTAATCTCTCTGTTATTCCCTCTATCCATATCTCCTCTTCCTGTAATCTCTGTTATTCCTCTATCCATATCTCCTCTTCCTGTAATCTCTGTTACTCCTCTATCCATATCTCCTCTTCCTGTAATCTCTGTTATTCCTCTATCCATATCTCCTCTTCCTGTAATCTCTCAATTATTCCTCTATCCATATCTCCTCTTCCTGTAATCTCTCAGTTATTCCTCTATCCATATCTCCTCTTCCTGTATTATTCCTCTATCCATATCTCCTCTTCCTGTAATCTCTGTTATTCCTCTATCCATATCTTCTCTTCCTGTAATCTCTGTTATTCCTCTATCCATACCTCCTCTTCCTGTAATCTCTGTTATTCCTCTATCCATATCTCCTCTTCCTGTAATCTCTGTTATTCCTCTATCCATATCTCCTCTTCCTGTAATCTCTGTTATTCATCTATCCATATCTTCTCTTCCTGTAATCTGTTATTCCTCTATCCATATCTCCTCTTCCTGTAATCTCTCTGTTATTCCTCTATCCATATCTCCTCTTCCTGTAATCTCCCTGTTATTCCTCTATCCATATCTCTTCTTCCTGTAATCTCTGTTATTCCTCTATCCATATCTCCTCTTCCTGTAATCTCTGTTATTCCTCTATCCATATCTCCTCTTCCTGTATTATTCCTCTATCCATATCTTCTCTTCCTGTAATCTCTGTTATTCCTCTATCCATATCTCCTCCTCTGTTATTCCTCTACCATACCTCCTCTTCCTGTAATCTCAGTTATTCCTCTATCCATATCTCCTCTTCCTGTAATCTCTGTTATTCCTCTATCCATATCTCCTCTTTCTGTAATCTGTTATTCCTCTATCCATATCACTTCTTCCTGTAATCTCATGTTATTCCTCTATCCATATCTCCTCTTCCTGTAATCTCTCTGTTATTCCTCTATCCATACCTCCTCTTCCTGTAATCTCTGTTATTCCTCTATCCATATCTCCTCTTCCTGTAATCTCTGTTATTCCTCGATCCATGTCTCCTCTTCCTGTAATCTCTGTTATTCCTCTATCCATATCTCCTCTTCCTGTAATCTCTGTTATTCCTCTATCCATATCTCCTCTTCCTGTAATCTGTTATTCCTCTATCCATATCTCCTCTTCCTGTAATCTCTCTGTTATTCCTCTACCATTCCTCCTCTTCCTGTAATCTCTGTTATTCCTCTATCCATATCTCCTCTTCCTGTAATCTCTGTTATTCCTCTATCCATAGCTCCTCTTCCTGTAATCTCTCTTATTCCTCTATCCATACCTCCTCTTCCTGTAATCTCTGTTATTCCTCTATCCATATCCCCTCTTCCTGTAATCTCTGTTATTCCTCTATCCATACCTCCTCTTCCTGTAATCTCTGTTATTCCTCTATCCATATCTCCTCCTCTCTTATTCCTCTACCATACCTCCTCTTCCTGTAATCTCTGTTATTCCTCTATCCATATCTCCTCTTCCTGTAATCTCTGTTATTCCTCTATCCATATCTCCTCTTCCTGTAATCTGTTATTCCTCTATCCATATCTCCTCTTCCTGTAATCTCTCTGTTATTCCTCTATCCATACCGCCTCTTCCTGTAATCTCTGTTATTCCTCTATCCATATCTCCTCTTCCTGTAATCTCTGTTATTCCTCTATCCATGTCTCCTCTTCCTGTAATCTCTGTTATTCCTCTATCCATATCTCCTCTTCCTGTAATCTCTGTTATTCCTCTATCCATATCTCCTCTTCCTGTAATCTGTTATTCCTCTATCCATATCTCCTCTTCCTGTAATCTCTCTGTTATTCCTCTATCCATATCTCCTCTTCCTGTATTATTCCTCTATCCATATCTCCTCTTCCTGTAATCTCTGTTATTCCTCTATCCATATCTCCTCTTCCTGTAATCTCTGTTATTCCTCTATCCATATCTTCTCTTCCTGTAATCGGTTATTCCTCTATCCATATCTCCTCTTCCTGTAATCTCTCTGTTATTCCTCTATCCATATCTCCTCTTCCTGTAATCTCCCTGTTATTCCTCTATCCATATCTCCTCTTCCTGTAATCTCTGTTATTCCTCTATCCATATCTCCTCTTCCTGTAATCTCTGTTATTCCTCTATCCATATCTCCTCTTCCTGTATTATTCCTCTATCCATATCTTCTCTTCCTGTAATCTCTGTTATTCCTCTATCCATATCTCCTCCTGTTATTCCTCTACCATACATCCTCTTCCTGTAATCTCTGTTATTCCTCTATCCATATCTCCTCTTCCTGTAATCTCTGTTATTCCTCTATCCATATCTCCTCTTCCTGTAATCTGTTATTCCTCTATCCATATCACTTCTTCCTGTAATCTCATGTTATTCCTCTATCCATATCTCCTCTTCCTGTAATCTCTCTGTTATTCCCTCTATCCATATCTCCTCTTCCTGTAATCTCTGTTATTCCTCTATCCATATCTCCTCTTCCTGTAATCTCTGTTACTCCTCTATCCATATCTCCTCTTCCTGTAATCTCTGTTATTCCTCTATCCATATCTCCTCTTCCTGTAATCTCTCAATTATTCCTCTATCCATATCTCCTCTTCCTGTAATCTCTCAGTTATTCCTCTATCCATATCTCCTCTTCCTGTATTATTCCTCTATCCATATCTCCTCTTCCTGTAATCTCTGTTATTCCTCTATCCATATCTTCTCTTCCTGTAATCTCTGTTATTCCTCTATCCATACCTCCTCTTCCTGTAATCTCTGTTATTCCTCTATCCATATCTCCTCTTCCTGTAATCTCTGTTATTCCTCTATCCATATCTCCTCTTCCTGTAATCTCTGTTATTCATCTATCCATATCTTCTCTTCCTGTAATCTGTTATTCCTCTATCCATATCTCCTCTTCCTGTAATCTCTCTGTTATTCCTCTATCCATATCTCCTCTTCCTGTAATCTCCCTGTTATTCCTCTATCCATATCTCTTCTTCCTGTAATCTCTGTTATTCCTCTATCCATATCTCCTCTTCCTGTAATCTCTGTTATTCCTCTATCCATATCTCCTCTTCCTGTATTATTCCTCTATCCATATCTTCTCTTCCTGTAATCTCTGTTATTCCTCTATCCATATCTCCTCCTCTGTTATTCCTCTACCATACCTCCTCTTCCTGTAATCTCAGTTATTCCTCTATCCATATCTCCTCTTCCTGTAATCTCTGTTATTCCTCTATCCATATCTCCTCTTTCTGTAATCTGTTATTCCTCTATCCATATCACTTCTTCCTGTAATCTCATGTTATTCCTCTATCCATATCTCCTCTTCCTGTAATCTCTCTGTTATTCCTCTATCCATACCTCCTCTTCCTGTAATCTCTGTTATTCCTCTATCCATATCTCCTCTTCCTGTAATCTCTGTTATTCCTCGATCCATGTCTCCTCTTCCTGTAATCTCTGTTATTCCTCTATCCATATCTCCTCTTCCTGTAATCTCTGTTATTCCTCTATCCATATCTCCTCTTCCTGTAATCTGTTATTCCTCTATCCATATCTCCTCTTCCTGTAATCTCTCTGTTATTCCTCTACCATTCCTCCTCTTCCTGTAATCTCTGTTATTCCTCTATCCATATCTCCTCTTCCTGTAATCTCTGTTATTCCTCTATCCATAGCTCCTCTTCCTGTAATCTCTCTTATTCCTCTATCCATACCTCCTCTTCCTGTAATCTCTGTTATTCCTCTATCCATATCTCCTCTTCCTGTAATCTCTGTTATTCCTCTATCCATATCTCCTCTTCCTGTAATCTGTTATTCCTCTATCCATATCTCCTCTTCCTGTAATCTCTCTGTTATTCCTCTATCCATACCGCCTCTTCCTGTAATCTCTGTTATTCCTCTATCCATATCTCCTCTTCCTGTAATCTCTGTTATTCCTCTATCCATGTCTCCTCTTCCTGTAATCTCTGTTATTCCTCTATCCATATCTCCTCTTCCTGTAATCTCTGTTATTCCTCTATCCATATCTCCTCTTCCTGTAATCTGTTATTCCTCTATCCATATCTCCTCTTCCTGTAATCTCTCTGTTATTCCTCTACCATTCCTCCTCTTCCTGTAATCTCTGTTATTCCTCTATCCATGTCTCCTCTTCCTGTAATCTCTGTTATTCCTCTATCCATATCTCCTCTTCCTGTAATCTCTGTTATTCCTCTATCCATAGCCCCTCTTCCTGTAATCTCTGTTATTCCTCTATCCATACCTCCTCTTCCTGTAATCTCCGTTATTCCTCTATCCAGATCTCCTCTTCCTGTAATCTGTTACTCCTCTATCCATATCTCCTCTTCCTGTAATCTCCCTGTTATTCCTCTATCCATATCACTTCTTCCTGTAATCTCTGTTATTCCTCTACCATACCTCCTCTTCCTGTAATCTCTGTTATTCCTCTACCATACCTCCTCTTCCTGTAATCTGTTATTCCTCTATCCATATCTCCTCTTCCTGTAATCTCCCTGTTATTCCTCTACCATACCTCCTCTTCCTGTAATCTCTGTTATTCCTCTACCATACCTCATCTTCCTGTAATCTCTCTGTTATTCCTCTATCCATATCTCCTCTACCTGTAATCTGTTATTCCTCTATCCATATCCCCTCTTCCTGTAATCTGTTATTCCTCTATCCATACCTCCTCTTCCTGTAATCTCTCTGTTATTCCTCTATCCATACCTCCTCTTCCTGTAATCTTTGTTATTCCTCTATCCATATCTCCTCTTCCTGTAATCTCTGTTATTCCTCTATCCATATCTCCTCTTCCTGTAATCTCTGTTATTCCTCTATCCATATCTCCTCTTCCTGTAATCTCTGTTATTCCTCTATCCATACCTTCTCTTCCTGTAATCTCTGTTATTCCTCTATCCATATCTCCTCCTCTGTTATTCCTCTACCATACCTCCTCTTCCTGTAATCTCAGTTATTCCTCTATCCATATCTCCTCTTCCTGTAATCTCTGTTATTCCTCTATCCATATCTCCTCTTTCTGTAATCTGTTATTCCTCTATCCATATCACTTCTTCCTGTAATCTCATGTTATTCCTCTATCCATATCTCCTCTTCCTGTAATCTCTCTGTTATTCCTCTATCCATACCTCCTCTTCCTGTAATCTCTGTTATTCCTCTATCCATATCTCCTCTTCCTGTAATCTCTGTTATTCCTCGATCCATGTCTCCTCTTCCTGTAATCTCTGTTATTCCTCTATCCATATCTCCTCTTCCTGTAATCTCTGTTATTCCTCTATCCATATCTCCTCTTCCTGTAATCTGTTATTCCTCTATCCATATCTCCTCTTCCTGTAATCTCTCTGTTATTCCTCTACCATTCCTCCTCTTCCTGTAATCTCTGTTATTCCTCTATCCATATCTCCTCTTCCTGTAATCTCTGTTATTCCTCTATCCATAGCTCCTCTTCCTGTAATCTCTCTTATTCCTCTATCCATACCTCCTCTTCCTGTAATCTCTGTTATTCCTCTATCCATATCTCCTCTTCCTGTAATCTCTGTTATTCCTCTATCCATATCTCCTCTTCCTGTAATCTGTTATTCCTCTATCCATATCTCCTCTTCCTGTAATCTCTCTCTTATTCCTCTATCCATACCGCCTCTTCCTGTAATCTCTGTTATTCCTCTATCCATATCTCCTCTTCCTGTAATCTCTGTTATTCCTCTATCCATGTCTCCTCTTCCTGTAATCTCTGTTATTCCTCTATCCATATCTCCTCTTCCTGTAATCTCTGTTATTCCTCTATCCATATCTCCTCTTCCTGTAATCTGTTATTCCTCTATCCATATCTCCTCTTCCTGTAATCTCTCTGTTATTCCTCTACCATTCCTCCTCTTCCTGTAATCTCTGTTATTCCTCTATCCATGTCTCCTCTTCCTGTAATCTCTGTTATTCCTCTATCCATATCTCCTCTTCCTGTAATCTCTGTTATTCCTCTATCCATAGCCCCTCTTCCTGTAATCTCTGTTATTCCTCTATCCATACCTCCTCTTCCTGTAATCTCCGTTATTCCTCTATCCAGATCTCCTCTTCCTGTAATCTGTTACTCCTCTATCCATATCTCCTCTTCCTGTAATCTCCCTGTTATTCCTCTATCCATATCACTTCTTCCTGTAATCTCTGTTATTCCTCTACCATACCTCCTCTTCCTGTAATCTCTGTTATTCCTCTACCATACCTCCTCTTCCTGTAATCTGTTATTCCTCTACCATACCTCCTCTTTCTGTAATCTCTCTGTTATTCCTCTACCATACCTCCTCTTCCTGTAATCTCTGTTATTCCTCTACCATACCTCATCTTCCTGTAATCTCTCTGTTATTCCTCTATCCATATCTCCTCTACCTGTAATCTGTTATTCCTCTATCCATATCCCCTCTTCCTGTAATCTGTTATTCCTCTATCCATACCTCCTCTTCCTGTAATCTCTCTGTTATTCCTCTATCCATACCTCCTCTTCCTGTAATCTTTGTTATTCCTCTATCCATATCTCCTCTTCCTGTAATCTCTGTTATTCCTCTATCCATATCTCCTCTTCCTGTAATCTCTGTTATTCCTCTATCCATATCTCCTCTTCCTGTAATCTCTGTTATTCCTCTATCCATACCTCCTCTTCCTGTAATCTCTCTGTTATTCCTCTATCCATATCTCCTCTTCCTGTAATCTCTGTTATTCCTGTATACATATCTCCTCTTCCTGTAATCTCTGTTATTCCTCTATCCATACCTCCTCTTCCTGTAATCTCTGTTATTCCTCTATGCATATCTCCTCTTCCTGTAATCTCTGTTATTCCTCTATCCATATCTCCTCTTCCTGTAATCTCTGTTATTCTTCTATCCATATCTCCTCTTCCTGTAATCTCTGTTATTCCTCTATCCATACCTCCTCTTCCTGTAATCTCTCTGTTATTCCTCTATCCATACCTCCTCTTCCTGTAATCTCTGTTATTCCTCTATCCATTTCTCCTCTTCCTGTAATCTCTGTTATTCCTGTATACATATCTCCTCTTCCTGTAATCTCTGTTATTCCTCTATCCATACCTCCTCTTCCTGCAATCTCTGTTATTCCTCTATTCATATCTCCTCTTCCTGTAATCTCTGTTATTCCTCTATCCATATCTCCTCTTCCTGTAATCTCTGTTATTCCTCTATCCATATCTCCTCTTCCTGTAATCTCTCTGTTATTCCTCTACCATACCTCCTATTCCTGTAATCTGTTATTCCTCTATCCATATCTCCTCTTCCTGTAATCTCTGTTATTCCTCTATCCATATCTCCTCTTCCTGTAATCTCTGTTACTCCTCTATCCATATCTCCTCTTCCTGTAATCTCTGTTATTCCTCTATCCATATCTCCTCTTCCTGTAATCTCTCAATTATTCCTCTATCCATATCTCCTCTTCCTGTAATCTCTCAGTTATTCCTCTATCCATATCTCCTCTTCCTGTATTATTCCTCTATCCATATCTCCTCTTCCTGTAATCTCTGTTATTCCTCTATCCATATCTTCTCTTCCTGTAATCTCTGTTATTCCTCTATCCATACCTCCTCTTCCTGTAAACTCTGTTATTCCTCTATCCATATCTCCTCTTCCTGTAATCTGTTATTCCTCTATCCATATCTCCTCTTCCTGTAATCTCTGATATTCCTCTATCCATATCTCCTCTTCCTGTAATCTGTTATTCCTCTATCCATATCTCCTCTTCCTGTAATCTCTCTGTTATTCCTCTACCATTCATCCTCTTCCTGTAATCTCTGTTATTCCTCTATCCATATCCCCTCTTCCTGTAATCTCTGTTATTCCTCTATCCATACCTCCTCTTCCTGTAATCTCTGTTATTCCTCTATCCATATCTCCTCCTCTCTTATTCCTCTACCATACCTCCTCTTCCTGTAATCTCTGTTATTCCTCTATCCATATCTCCTCTTCCTGTAATCTCTGTTATTCCTCTATCCATATCTCCTCTTCCTGTAATCTGTTATTCCTCTATCCATATCTCCTCTTCCTGTAATCTCTCTGTTATTCCTCTATCCATACCGCCTCTTCCTGTAATCTCTGTTATTCCTCTATCCATATCTCCTCTTCCTGTAATCTCTGTTATTCCTCTATCCATGTCTCCTCTTCCTGTAATCTCTGTTATTCCTCTATCCATATCTCCTCTTCCTGTAATCTCTGTTATTCCTCTATCCATATCTCCTCTTCCTGTAATCTGTTATTCCTCTATCCATATCTCCTCTTCCTGTAATCTCTCTGTTATTCCTCTATCCATATCTCCTCTTCCTGTATTATTCCTCTATCCATATCTCCTCTTCCTGTAATCTCTGTTATTCCTCTATCCATATCTCCTCTTCCTGTAATCTCTGTTATTCCTCTATCCATATCTTCTCTTCCTGTAATCGGTTATTCCTCTATCCATATCTCCTCTTCCTGTAATCTCTCTGTTATTCCTCTATCCATATCTCCTCTTCCTGTAATCTCCCTGTTATTCCTCTATCCATATCTCCTCTTCCTGTAATCTCTGTTATTCCTCTATCCATATCTCCTCTTCCTGTAATCTCTGTTATTCCTCTATCCATATCTCCTCTTCCTGTATTATTCCTCTATCCATATCTTCTCTTCCTGTAATCTCTGTTATTCCTCTATCCATATCTCCTCCTGTTATTCCTCTACCATACATCCTCTTCCTGTAATCTCTGTTATTCCTCTATCCATATCTCCTCTTCCTGTAATCTCTGTTATTCCTCTATCCATATCTCCTCTTCCTGTAATCTGTTATTCCTCTATCCATATCACTTCTTCCTGTAATCTCATGTTATTCCTCTATCCATATCTCCTCTTCCTGTAATCTCTCTGTTATTCCCTCTATCCATATCTCCTCTTCCTGTAATCTCTGTTATTCCTCTATCCATATCTCCTCTTCCTGTAATCTCTGTTACTCCTCTATCCATATCTCCTCTTCCTGTAATCTCTGTTATTCCTCTATCCATATCTCCTCTTCCTGTAATCTCTCAATTATTCCTCTATCCATATCTCCTCTTCCTGTAATCTCTCAGTTATTCCTCTATCCATATCTCCTCTTCCTGTATTATTCCTCTATCCATATCTCCTCTTCCTGTAATCTCTGTTATTCCTCTATCCATATCTTCTCTTCCTGTAATCTCTGTTATTCCTCTATCCATACCTCCTCTTCCTGTAATCTCTGTTATTCCTCTATCCATATCTCCTCTTCCTGTAATCTCTGTTATTCCTCTATCCATATCTCCTCTTCCTGTAATCTCTGTTATTCATCTATCCATATCTTCTCTTCCTGTAATCTGTTATTCCTCTATCCATATCTCCTCTTCCTGTAATCTCTCTGTTATTCCTCTATCCATATCTCCTCTTCCTGTAATCTCCCTGTTATTCCTCTATCCATATCTCTTCTTCCTGTAATCTCTGTTATTCCTCTATCCATATCTCCTCTTCCTGTAATCTCTGTTATTCCTCTATCCATATCTCCTCTTCCTGTATTATTCCTCTATCCATATCTTCTCTTCCTGTAATCTCTGTTATTCCTCTATCCATATCTCCTCCTCTGTTATTCCTCTACCATACCTCCTCTTCCTGTAATCTCAGTTATTCCTCTATCCATATCTCCTCTTCCTGTAATCTCTGTTATTCCTCTATCCATATCTCCTCTTTCTGTAATCTGTTATTCCTCTATCCATATCACTTCTTCCTGTAATCTCATGTTATTCCTCTATCCATATCTCCTCTTCCTGTAATCTCTCTGTTATTCCTCTATCCATACCTCCTCTTCCTGTAATCTCTGTTATTCCTCTATCCATATCTCCTCTTCCTGTAATCTCTGTTATTCCTCGATCCATGTCTCCTCTTCCTGTAATCTCTGTTATTCCTCTATCCATATCTCCTCTTCCTGTAATCTCTGTTATTCCTCTATCCATATCTCCTCTTCCTGTAATCTGTTATTCCTCTATCCATATCTCCTCTTCCTGTAATCTCTCTGTTATTCCTCTACCATTCCTCCTCTTCCTGTTATCTCTGTTATTCCTCTATCCATATCTCCTCTTCCTGTAATCTCTGTTATTCCTCTATCCATAGCTCCTCTTCCTGTAATCTCTCTTATTCCTCTATCCATACCTCCTCTTCCTGTAATCTCTGTTATTCCTCTATCCATATCCCCTCTTCCTGTAATCTCTGTTATTCCTCTATCCATACCTCCTCTTCCTGTAATCTCGTTATTCCTCTATCCATATCTCCTCCTCTCTTATTCCTCTACCATACCTCCTCTTCCTGTAATCTCTGTTATTCCTCTATCCATATCTCCTCTTCCTGTAATCTCTGTTATTCCTCTATCCATATCTCCTCTTCCTGTAATCTGTTATTCCTCTATCCATATCTCCTCTTCCTGTAATCTCTCTGTTATTCCTCTATCCATACCGCCTCTTCCTGTAATCTCTGTTATTCCTCTATCCATATCTCCTCTTCCTGTAATCTCTGTTATTCCTCTATCCATGTCTCCTCTTCCTGTAATCTCTGTTATTCCTCTATCCATATCTCCTCTTCCTGTAATCTCTGTTATTCCTCTATCCATATCTCCTCTTCCTGTAATCTGTTATTCCTCTATCCATATCTCCTCTTCCTGTAATCTCTCTGTTATTCCTCTATCCATATCTCCTCTTCCTGTATTATTCCTCTATCCATATCTCCTCTTCCTGTAATCTCTGTTATTCCTCTATCCATATCTCCTCTTCCTGTAATCTCTGTTATTCCTCTATCCATATCTTCTCTTCCTGTAATCGGTTATTCCTCTATCCATATCTCCTCTTCCTGTAATCTCTCTGTTATTCCTCTATCCATATCTCCTCTTCCTGTAATCTCCCTGTTATTCCTCTATCCATATCTCCTCTTCCTGTAATCTCTGTTATTCCTCTATCCATATCTCCTCTTCCTGTAATCTCTGTTATTCCTCTATCCATATCTCCTCTTCCTGTATTATTCCTCTATCCATATCTTCTCTTCCTGTAATCTCTGTTATTCCTCTATCCATATCTCCTCCTGTTATTCCTCTACCATACATCCTCTTCCTGTAATCTCTGTTATTCCTCTATCCATATCTCCTCTTCCTGTAATCTCTGTTATTCCTCTATCCATATCTCCTCTTCCTGTAATCTGTTATTCCTCTATCCATATCACTTCTTCCTGTAATCTCATGTTATTCCTCTATCCATATCTCCTCTTCCTGTAATCTCTCTGTTATTCCCTCTATCCATATCTCCTCTTCCTGTAATCTCTGTTATTCCTCTATCCATATCTCCTCTTCCTGTAATCTCTGTTACTCCTCTATCCATATCTCCTCTTCCTGTAATCTCTGTTATTCCTCTATCCATATCTCCTCTTCCTGTAATCTCTCAATTATTCCTCTATCCATATCTCCTCTTCCTGTAATCTCTCAGTTATTCCTCTATCCATATCTCCTCTTCCTGTATTATTCCTCTATCCATATCTCCTCTTCCTGTAATCTCTGTTATTCCTCTATCCATATCTTCTCTTCCTGTAATCTCTGTTATTCCTCTATCCATACCTCCTCTTCCTGTAATCTCTGTTATTCCTCTATCCATATCTCCTCTTCCTGTAATCTCTGTTATTCCTCTATCCATATCTCCTCTTCCTGTAATCTCTGTTATTCATCTATCCATATCTTCTCTTCCTGTAATCTGTTATTCCTCTATCCATATCTCCTCTTCCTGTAATCTCTCTGTTATTCCTCTATCCATATCTCCTCTTCCTGTAATCTCCCTGTTATTCCTCTATCCATATCTCTTCTTCCTGTAATCTCTGTTATTCCTCTATCCATATCTCCTCTTCCTGTAATCTCTGTTATTCCTCTATCCATATCTCCTCTTCCTGTATTATTCCTCTATCCATATCTTCTCTTCCTGTAATCTCTGTTATTCCTCTATCCATATCTCCTCCTCTGTTATTCCTCTACCATACCTCCTCTTCCTGTAATCTCAGTTATTCCTCTATCCATATCTCCTCTTCCTGTAATCTCTGTTATTCCTCTATCCATATCTCCTCTTTCTGTAATCTGTTATTCCTCTATCCATATCACTTCTTCCTGTAATCTCATGTTATTCCTCTATCCATATCTCCTCTTCCTGTAATCTCTCTGTTATTCCTCTATCCATACCTCCTCTTCCTGTAATCTCTGTTATTCCTCTATCCATATCTCCTCTTCCTGTAATCTCTGTTATTCCTCGATCCATGTCTCCTCTTCCTGTAATCTCTGTTATTCCTCTATCCATATCTCCTCTTCCTGTAATCTCTGTTATTCCTCTATCCATATCTCCTCTTCCTGTAATCTGTTATTCCTCTATCCATATCTCCTCTTCCTGTAATCTCTCTGTTATTCCTCTACCATTCCTCCTCTTCCTGTAATCTCTGTTTATTCCTCTATCCATATCTCCTCTTCCTGTAATCTCTGTTATTCCTCTATCCATAGCTCCTCTTCCTGTAATCTCTCTTATTCCTCTATCCATACCTCCTCTTCCTGTAATCTCTGTTATTCCTCTATCCATATCTCCTCTTCCTGTAATCTCTGTTATTCCTCTATCCATATCTCCTCTTCCTGTAATCTGTTATTCCTCTATCCATATCTCCTCTTCCTGTAATCTCTCTGTTATTCCTCTATCCATACCGCCTCTTCCTGTAATCTCTGTTATTCCTCTATCCATATCTCCTCTTCCTGTAATCTCTGTTATTCCTCTATCCATGTCTCCTCTTCCTGTAATCTCTGTTATTCCTCTATCCATATCTCCTCTTCCTGTAATCTCTGTTATTCCTCTATCCATATCTCCTCTTCCTGTAATCTGTTATTCCTCTATCCATATCTCCTCTTCCTGTAATCTCTCTGTTATTCCTCTACCATTCCTCCTCTTCCTGTAATCTCTGTTATTCCTCTATCCATGTCTCCTCTTCCTGTAATCTCTGTTATTCCTCTATCCATATCTCCTCTTCCTGTAATCTCTGTTATTCCTCTATCCATAGCCCCTCTTCCTGTAATCTCTGTTATTCCTCTATCCATACCTCCTCTTCCTGTAATCTCCGTTATTCCTCTATCCAGATCTCCTCTTCCTGTAATCTGTTACTCCTCTATCCATATCTCCTCTTCCTGTAATCTCCCTGTTATTCCTCTATCCATATCACTTCTTCCTGTAATCTCTGTTATTCCTCTACCATACCTCCTCTTCCTGTAATCTCTGTTATTCCTCTACCATACCTCCTCTTCCTGTAATCTGTTATTCCTCTACCATACCTCCTCTTTCTGTAATCTCTCTGTTATTCCTCTACCATACCTCCTCTTCCTGTAATCTCTGTTATTCCTCTACCATACCTCATCTTCCTGTAATCTCTCTGTTATTCCTCTATCCATATCTCCTCTACCTGTAATCTGTTATTCCTCTATCCATATCCCCTCTTCCTGTAATCTGTTATTCCTCTATCCATACCTCCTCTTCCTGTAATCTCTCTGTTATTCCTCTATCCATACCTCCTCTTCCTGTAATCTTTGTTATTCCTCTATCCATATCTCCTCTTCCTGTAATCTCTGTTATTCCTCTATCCATATCTCCTCTTCCTGTAATCTCTGTTATTCCTCTATCCATATCTCCTCTTCCTGTAATCTCTGTTATTCCTCTATCCATACCTCCTCTTCCTGTAATCTCTCTGTTATTCCTCTATCCATATCTCCTCTTCCTGTAATCTCTGTTATTCCTGTATACATATCTCCTCTTCCTGTAATCTCTGTTATTCCTCTATCCATACCTCCTCTTCCTGTAATCTCTGTTATTCCTCTATGCATATCTCCTCTTCCTGTAATCTCTGTTATTCCTCTATCCATATCTCCTCTTCCTGTAATCTCTGTTATTCTTCTATCCATATCTCCTCTTCCTGTAATCTCTGTTATTCCTCTATCCATACCTCCTCTTCCTGTAATCTCTCTGTTATTCCTCTATCCATACCTCCTCTTCCTGTAATCTCTGTTATTCCTCTATCCATTTCTCCTCTTCCTGTAATCTCTGTTATTCCTGTATACATATCTCCTCTTCCTGTAATCTCTGTTATTCCTCTATCCATACCTCCTCTTCCTGCAATCTCTGTTATTCCTCTATTCATATCTCCTCTTCCTGTAATCTCTGTTATTCCTCTATCCATATCTCCTCTTCCTGTAATCTCTGTTATTCCTCTATCCATATCTCCTCTTCCTGTAATCTCTCTGTTATTCCTCTACCATACCTCCTATTCCTGTAATCTGTTATTCCTCTATCCATATCTCCTCTTCCTGTAATCTCTGTTATTCCTCTATCCATATCTCCTCTTCCTGTAATCTCTGTTATTCCTCTATCCATATCTCCTCTTCCTGTAATCTCTGTTATTCCTCTATCCATATCTCCTCTTCCTGTAATCTCTGTTATTCCTCTATCCATATCCCCTCTTCCTGTAATCTCTGTTATTCCTCTATCCATATCTCCTCTTCCTGTAATCTCCCTGTTATTCCTCTATCCATATCTCCTCTTCCTGTAATCTCTGTTATTCCTCTATCCATATCTCCTCTTCCAGTATTATTCCTCTATCCATATCTCCTCTTCCTGTAATCTCTGTTATTCCTCTATCCATATCTTCTCTTCCTGTAATCTCTGTTATTCCTCTATCCATACCTCCTCTTCCTGTAATCTCTGTTATTCCTCTATACATACCTCCTCTTCCTGTAATCTCTGTTATTCCTTTATCCATATCTCCTCTTCCTGTAATCTCTGTTATTCCTCTATCCATATCTCCTCTTCCTGTAATCTGTTATTCCTCTATTCATATCACTTCTTCCTGTAATCTCATGTTATTCCTCTATCCATATCTCCTCTTCCTGTTAGCTCTGTTATTCCTCTATCCATACCTCCTCTTCCTGTAATCTCTGTTATTCCTCTATCCATATCTCCTCTTCCTGTAATCTCTGTTATTCCTCTATCCATATCTCCTCTTCCTGTAATCTCCCTGTTATTCCTCTACCATTCCTCCTCTTTCTGTAATCAGTTATTCCTCTATCCATGTCTCCTCTTCCTGTAATCTCTATTATTCCTCTATCCATATCTCCTCTTCCTGTAATCTCTGTTATTCCTCTATCCATATCTCCTCTTCCTGTAATCTGTTATTCCTCTATCCATATCTCCTCTTCCTGTAATCTCTCTGTTATTCCTCTACCATTCCTCCTCTTCCTGTAATCTCTGTTATTCCTCTATCCATGTCTCCTCTTCCTGTAATCTCTGTTATTCCTCTATCCATATCTCCTCTTCCTGTAATCTCTGTTATTCCTCTATCCATATCTCCTCTTCCTGTAATCTCTGTTATTCCTCTATCCATATCTCCTCTTCCTGTAATCTCTGTTATTCCTCTATCCATATCTCCTCTTCCTGTAATCTCTGTTATTCCTCTATCCATATCCCCTCTTCCTGTAATCTCTGTTATTCCTCTATCCATACCTCCTCTTCCTGTAATCTCCGTTATTCCTCTATCCATATCTCCTCTTCCTGTAATCTGTTATTCCTCTATCCATATCTCCTCTTCCTGTAATCTCTGTTATTCCTCTATCCATACCTCCTCTTCCTGTAATCTCTCTGTTATTCCTCTACCATACCTCCTCTTCCTGTAATCTGTTATTCCTCTACCATACCTCCTCTTCCTGTAATCTCTGTTATTCCTCTACCATACCTCCTCTTCCTGTAATCTCTGTTATTCCTCGATCCATATCCCCTCTTCCTGTAATCTCTGTTATTCCTCTATCCATATCTCCTCTTCCTGTAATCTCCCTGTTATTCCTCTATCCATATAACTTCTTCCTGTAATCTCTGTTATTCCTCTATCCATATCCCCTTTCTGTAATCTCTGTTATTCCTCTATCCATACCTCCTCTTCCTGTAATCTCTCTGTTATTCCTCTACCATACCTCCTCTTCCTGTAATCTCTGTTATTCCTCTACCATACCTCCTCTTCCTGTAATCTCTGTTATTCCTCTACCATACCTCCTCTTCCTGTAATCTCTGTTATTCCTCTATCCATACCTCATCTTCCTGTAATCTCTCTGTTATTCCTCTATCCATATCTCCTTTTCCTGTAATCTCTGTTATTCCTCTATCCATATCCCCTCTTCCTGTAATCTCTGTTATTCCTCTATCCATACCTCCTCTTCCTGTAATCTCTGTTATTCCTCTACCATACCTCCTCTTCCTGTAATCTCTGTTATTCCTCTATCCATATCTCCTCTTCCTGTAATCTCTGTTATTCCTCTATCCATATCTCCTCTTCCTGTAATCTCTGTTATTCCTCTATCCATATCTACTCTTCCTGTAATCTCTGTTATTCCTCTATCCATATCTCCTCTTCCTGTAATCTCTGTTATTCCTCTATCCATATCTCCTCTTCCTGTAATCTCTGTTATTCCTCTATCCATATCTCTTCTTCCTGTAATCTCTGTTATTCCTCTATCCATATCTCCTCTTCCTGTAATGTCTCTGTTATTCCTCTACCATACCTCCTCTTCCTGTAATCTCTGTTATTCCTCTATCCATATCCCCTCTTCATGTAATCTGTTATTCCTCTATCCATACCTCCTCTTCCTGAAATCTCTGTTATTCCTCTATCCATATCTCCTCTTCCTGTAATCTCTGTTATTCCTCTATCCATATCTCCTCTTCCTGTAATCTCTGTTATTCCTCTATCCATATCTCCTCTTCCTGTAATCTCTGTTATTCCTCTATCCATATCACTTCTTCCTGTATTCTGTTATTCCTCTATCCATATCTCCTCTTCCTGTAATCTCTCTGTTATTCCTCTACCATACCTCCTCTTCCTGTAATCTCTGTTATTCCTCTATCCATATCTCCTCTTCCTCTAATCTCTGTTATTCCTCTATCCATATCTCCTCTTCCTGTAATCTCTCTGTTATTCCTCTACCATACCTCCTCTTCCTGTAATCTCTGTTATTCCTCTATCCATATCCCCTCTTCCTGTAATCTCTGTTATTCCTCTATCCATACCTCCTCTTCCTGTATTATTCCTCTATCCATTCCTCCTATTCCTGTAATCTGTTATTCCTCTATCCATATCTCCTCTTCCTGTATTATTCCTCTATCCATACCTCCTATTCCTGTAATCTGTTATTCCTCTATCCATATCTCCTCTTCCTGTATTATTCCTCTATCCATACCTCCTATTCCTGTAATCTGTTATTCCTCTATCCATGTCTCCTCTTCCTGTAATCTCTGTTATTCCTCTATCCATATCTCCTCTTCCTGTAATCTCTGTTATTCCTCTATACATATCTCCTCTTCCTGTAATCTCTGTTATTCCTCTATCCATATCCCCTCTTCCTGTAATCTGTTATTCCTCTATCCATACCTCCTCTTCCTGTAATCTCCGTTATTCCTCTATCCATATCTCCTCTTCCTGTAATCTGTTATTCCTCTATCCATATCTCCTCTTCC
This sequence comes from Rhinoderma darwinii, assembly GCF_050947455.1. Lineage (NCBI taxonomy): Eukaryota > Metazoa > Chordata > Amphibia > Anura > Rhinodermatidae > Rhinoderma > Rhinoderma darwinii. The sequence goes on from NC_134687.1 coordinate 1,755,019, forward strand.
TGTAATCTCCCTGTTATTCCTCTATCCATATCACTTCTTCCTGTAATCTCTGTTATTCCTCTATCCATACCTCCTCTTCCTGTAATCTCTGTTATTCCTCTACCATACCTCCTCTTCCTGTAATCTCTGTTATTCCTCTACCATACCTCCTCTTCCTGTAATCTCTGTTATTCCTCTACCATACCTCCTCTTCCTGTAATCTCTGTTATTCCTCGATCCGTATCCCCTCTTCCTGTAATCTCTGTTATTCCTCTATTCATATCTCCTCTTCCTGTAATCTCCCTGTTATTCCTCTATCCATATCACTTCTTCCTGTAATCTCTGTTATTCCTCTATCCATATCCCCTCTTCCTGTAATCTCTGTTATTCCTCTATCCATACCAACTCTTCCTGTAATCTCTGTTATTCCTCTCCCATACCTCCTCTTCCTGTAATCTCTGTTATTCCTCTACCATACCTCCTCTTCCTGTAATCTCTGTTATTCCTCTACCATACCTCCTCTTCCTGTAATCTCTGTTATTCCTCTACCATACCTCCTCTTCCTGTAATCTCTGTTATTCCTCTATCCATACCTCATATTCCTGTAATCTCTCTGTTATTCCTCTATCCATATCTCCTTTTCCTGTAATCTCTGTTATTCCTCTATCCATATCCCCTCTTCCTGTAATATCTGTTATTCCTCTATCCATATCTCCTCTTCCTCTAATCTCTGTTATTCCTCTATCCATATCTCCTCTTCCTGTAATCTCTCTGTTATTCCTCTACCATACCTCCTCTTCCTGTAATCTCTGTTATTCCTCTATCCATATCCCCTCTTCCTGTAATCTCTGTTATTCCTCTATCCATACCTCCTCTTCCTGAAATCTCTGTTATTCCTCTATCCATATCTCCTCTTCCTGTAATCTCTGTTATTCCTCTATCCATATCTCCTCTTCCTGTAATCTCTGTTATTCCTCTATCCATATCTCCTCTTCCTGTAATCTCTGTTATTCCTCTATCCATATCACTTCTTCCTGTAATCTGTTATTCCTCTATCCATATCTCCTCTTCCTGTAATCTCCTGTTATTCCTCTATTCATATCTTCTCTTCCTGTAATCTCCTGTTATTCCTCTATCCATATCCCCTCTTCCTGTAATCTCTGTTATTCCTCTATCCATACCTCCTCTTCCTGTAATCTCCCTGTTATTCCTCTATCCATATCACTTCTTCCTGTAATCTCCTGTTATTCCTCTATTCATATCTTCTCTTCCTGTAATCTCCTGTTATTCCTCTATCCATATCTCGTCTTCCTGTAATCTCTGTTATTCCTCTATCCATATCTCCTCTTCCTGTAATCTCCCTGTTATTCCCCTATCCATATCACTTCTTCCTGTAATCTCTGTTATTCCTCTATCCATAACTTCTCTTCCTGTAATCTCTCTGTTATTCCTCTACCATACCTTCTCTTCCTGTAATCTCCGTTATTCCTCTATCCATATCTCCTCTTCCTGTATTATTCCTCTATACATATCTCCTCTTCCTGTAATCTCTTTTTCCTGTAATCTCTTATTATTCCTCTATTCATATCTTCTCTTCCTATAATCTTTCTGTTATTCCCCTACCCATATCTCCTCTTCATCTCATCTCATCTGTTATTCCTCTATCCATATCTCCTCTCCTGTAATCTCTGTTATTCCTCTATCCATATCTCCTCTTCCTGTAATCTGTTATTCCTCTATCCATATCTCCTCTTCCTGTAATCTCCTGTTATTCCTCTATCCATATTTTCTCTGCATGTAATCTCCTCTGTATTCCTCTATCCATATTTTCTCTTCCTGTAATCCCTGTTATTCCTCTATGCATTTCTCCTCTTCCTGTAATCTCATGTTGTTCCTCTATACATATCTCCTCTTCCTGTAATCTCCTGTTATTTCTCTACCATATCTCCTCTTCCTGTAATCTCCTGTTATTCCTCTATCCATATCTCCTCTTCCTGTAGTCCCTCTGTTATTCCTATATCCATATCTCCTCTTACTGTAATCTCTGTTATTCATCTATCCATATCTCCTCTTCCTGTAATCTGTTATTCCTCTATCCATAATCTCCTCTTCCTGTAATCTCTGTTATTCATCTATCCATATCTCCTCTTCCTGTAATCTCTGTTATTCCTCTATCCATATATCCTCTTGCTGTAATCTCTCTGTTATTCCTCTATCCATATTACCCCTTCCTGTAATCTCCTGTTATTCCTCTATCCATATCTTCTCTTCCTGTAATCTCCCTGTTATTCCTTTATCCATATCTCCTCTCCCTGTAATCTCTCTATCATTCCTCTATACATATCTCCTCTTCCTGTAATCTCCTGTTATTCCTCTATCCATATCTTCTCTTCCTATAATCTCTCTGTTATTCCTCTATCCATATCTCCTCTTCCTGTAATCTCCCTGTTATTCCTTTATCCATATCTCCTCTTCCTGTAATCTCCTGTTATTCCTCTATCCATATCTCCTCTTCCTGTAATCTCTGTTATTCCTCTATCCACATCTCCTCTTCCTGTAATCTCTGTTATTCCTCTATCCATATCTCCTCTTCCTGTAATCTCTGTTATTCCTCTATCCATATCTCCTATTCCTGTAATCTCTGTTATTCCTCTATCCATATCTCCTCTTCCTGTAATCTCTGTTACTCCTCTATCCATATCCCCTCTTCCTGTAATCTCCTGTTATTCCTCTATCCATATTTTCTCTGCATGTAATCTCCTCTGTTATTCCTCTATCAATATTTTCTCTTCCTGTAATCTCTCTGTTATTCCTCTACCCATATCTCCTCTTCCTGTAATCTCATGTTATTCCTCTATCCATATCTCCTCTTCCTGTAATCTCTGTTATTCCTCTATCCATATCTCCTCCTCTGTTATTCCTCTATCCATATCTCCTCTTCCTGTAATCTCTGTTATTCCTCTACCCATATCTCTTCTTCCTGTAATCTCCTGCTATTCCTCTACCATATCTCCTCTTCCTGTAATCTCCCTGTTATTCCTCTATCCATATCTCCTCTTCCTGTAATCTCTGTTATTCCTCTATCCATATCTCCTCTTCCTGTAATCTCCTGTTATTCCTCTCTCCATATCTCCTCTTCGTATAATCCCTGTTATTCCTCTATTCATATTTCCTCTTCATGTATTCTCTGTTCTTCCTTTATCCATATCACTTCTTCCTGTATTCTGTTATTCCTCTATCCATATCTCCTCTTCCTGTAATCTTCTATGTTATTCCTCTATCCATATCTCCTCTTCCTGTAATCTCCTGTTATTCCTCTATCCATATTTTCTCTGCATGTAATCTCCTCTGTTATTCCCCTATCCATATTTTCTCTTCCTGTAATCTCCCTGTTATTCCTTTATCCATATATCCTCTTCCTGTAGTCTCCTGTTATTCCTCTATCCATATCTCCTATTCCTGTAATCTCTGTTATTCCTATATCCATATCTCCTCTTCCTGTAATCTGTTATTCCTCTATCCACATCTCCTCTTCCTGTAATCTCTGTTATTCCTCTATCCATATCACTTCTTCCTGTAATCTCCTGTTATTCCTCTATCCATATCTTCTCTTCCTGTAATCTCCTCTGTTATTCCTCTATCCAAATCTCCTCTTCCTGTAATCTCTGTTATTCCTCTATCCATATCTCCTCTTCCTGTATTCTCTCAGTTATTTCTCTAGCCATATATCCTCTTCCTGTAATCTCTCTATCATTCCTCTATGCATATCTCCTCTTCCTGTAATCTACTCTTATTCCTCTATCCATATCTCCTCTTCCTGTAATCTCTCTGTTATTCCTCTATCCATATCTCCTCTTCCTGTAATCTCTGTTATTCCTCTATCCATATCTCCTCTTCCTGTAATCTCTGCTATTCCTCTATCCATATCTCCTCTTCCTGTAATCTCTGTTAATCCTCTATCCATGTCTCCTCTTCCTGTAATCTCTGTTATTCCTCTATCCATATCTCCTCTTCCTGTAATCTCTGTTATTCCTCTATCCATATCTCCTCTTCCCGTAATATCTCTGTTATTCCTCTATCCATATCTCCTCTTCCTGTAATCTCATGTTCTTCCTCTATCCATGTCTCCTCTTCCTGTAATCTCTGTTATTCCTCTATCCATATCTCCTCTTACTGTAATCTCTGTTATTCCTCTATCCATATCACCCCTTCCTGTAATCTCCTCTGTTATTCCTCTATCCATATCTCCTCTTCCTGTAATCTCCTGTTATTCCTCTATCCATATCTGCTCTTCCTATAATCCCTCTGTTATTCCTCTCTCCATATCTCCTCTTCGTATAATCCCTGTTATTCCTCTATTCATATTTCCTCTTCATGTATTCTCTGTTATTCCTCTATCCATATCTCCTCCTCCTGTAATCTCTGTTATTCCTCTATCCATATCTCCTCTTCCTGTAATCTCTGTTATTCCTCTATCCATATCTCCTCTTCCTGTAATCTCATGTTATTCCTCTATCCATATCTCCTATTCCTGTAATCTCCCTGTTATTCCTCTATCCATATCTCCTCTTCCTGTAATCTCTGTTATTCCTCTATCCATATCTCCTCCTCTATTATTCCTCTATCCATATCTCCTCTTCCTGTAATCTCTGTTATTCCTCTATCCATAATCTCCTCTTCCTGTAATCTCTCTGTTATTCCTCTATCCATATCTCCTCTTCCTGTAATCTCCTGTTATTCCTCTATCCATATCTCCTCTTCCTGTAATCTCTGTTATTCCTCTATCCATAATCTCCTCTTCCTGTAATCTCTCTGTTATTCCTCTATCTATATCTCCTCTTCCTGTAATCCCCTGTTATTACTCTCTCCATATCTCCTCTTCCTATAATCCCTCTGTTATTCCTCTATTCATATTTCCTCTTCCTGTAATCTCTGTTCTTCCTCTATCCATATCTCCTCTCCCTGTAATCTATGTTAGTCCTCTATCCATATCTACTCTTCATGTAATCTCGTGTTATTCCTCTATCCATATTTTCTCTTCATGTAATCTCCTCTTCCTGTAATCTCTGTTATTCCTCTATCCATATCTCCTCTTCCTGTAATCTCTGTTATTCCTCTATCCATATCTCCTATTACTGTAATCTCTCAGTTATTCCTCTATCCATATCTTCTCTTCCTGTAATCTCCCTGTTATTCCTCTATCCATATCTCCTCTTCCTGTAATCTCCTGTTATTCCTCTCTCCATATCTCCTATTACTGTAATCTCTCAGTTATTCCTCTATCCATATCTTCTCTTCCTGTAATCTCTCTGTTATTCCTCTATCCATATCTCCTCTTCCTGTAATCTCTGTTATTCCTCTACCCATATCTCTTCTTCCTGTAATCTCCTGCTATTCCTCTACCATATCTCCTCTTCCTGTAATCTCTCTGTTATTCCTCTATCAATATTACCTCTTCTTGTAATCTCTGTTATTCCTCTATCCATATCTCCTCTTCCTGTAATCTCCCTGTTATTCCTCTATCCATATCTCCTCTTCCTGTAATCTCTCTGTTATTCCTATATCCATATCTCCTCTTCCTGTAATCTCTGTTATTCCTCTATCCATATCTCCTCTTCCTGTAATCTCTGTTATCCCTCTACCCATACCTCCTCTTCCTGTAATCTCTCTGTTATTCCTCTATCAATATTACGTCTTCCTGTAATCTCTGTTATTCCTCTATCCATATCTCCTCTTCCTGTAATCTCCCTGTTATTCCTCTATCCATATCTCCTCTTCCTGTAATCTCTGTTATTCCTCTATCCATATCTCCTCTTCCTGTAATCTCTGCTATTCCTCTATCCATATCTCCTCTTCCTGTAATCTCTGTTATTCCTCTATCCATGTCTCCTCTTCCTGTAATCTCTGTTATTCCTCTATCCATATCTCCTCTTCCTGTAATCTCTGTTATTCCTCTATCCATATCTCCTCTTCCTGTAATATCTCTGTTCTTCCTCTATCCATGTCTCCTCTTCCTGTAATCTCTGTTATTCCTCTATCCATATCTCCTCTTCCTGTAATCTCTGTTATTCCTCTATCCATATCTCCTATTACTGTAATCTCTCAGTTATTCCTCTATCCATATCTCCTCTTCCTGTAATCTCTGTTATTCCTCTATCCATATCTCCTATTACTGTAATCTCTCAGTTATTCCTCTATCCATATCTTCTCTTCCTGTAATCTCCCTGTTATTCCTCTATCCATATCTCCTCTTCCTGTAATCTCCTGTTATTCCTCTCTCCATATCTCCTATTACTGTAATCTCTCAGTTATTCCTCTATCCATATCTTCTCTTCCTGTAATCTCTCTGTTATTCCTCTATCCATATCTCCTCTTCCTGTAATCTCTGTTATTCCTCTACCCATATCTCTTCTTCCTGTAATCTCCTGCTATTCCTCTACCATATCTCCTCTTCCTGTAATCTCCTGTTATTCCTCTATCCATATCTTCTCTTCCTGTAATCTCTGTTATCCCTCTACCCATACCTCCTCTTCCTGTAATCTCTGTTATTCCTCTATCAATATTACCTCTTCCTGTAATCTCTGTTATTCCTCTATCCATATCTCCTCTTCCTGTAATCTCTGTTATTCCTCTATCCATATCTCCTCTTCCTGTAATCTCTGCTATTCCTCTATCCATATCTCCTCTTCCTGTAATCTCTGTTATTCCTCTATCCATGTCTCCTCTTCCTGTAATCTCTGTTATTCCTCTATCCATATCTCCTCTTCCTGTAATCTCTGTTATTCCTCTATCCATATCTCCTCTTCCTGTAATATCTCTGTTATTCCTCTATCCATATCTCCTCTTCCTGTAATATCCTGTTCTTCCTCTATCCATGTCTCCTCTTCCTGTAATCTCTGTTATTCCTCTATCCATATCTCCTCTTCCTGTAATCTCTGTTATTCCTCTATCCATATCTCCTATTACTGTAATCTCTCAGTTATTCCTCTATCCATATCTTCTCTTCCTGTAATCTCCGTTATTCCTCTATCCATATCTCCTCTTCCTGTAATCTCCTGTTATTCCTCTCTCCATATCTCCTATTACTGTAATCTCTCAGTTATTCCTCTATCCATATCTTCTCTTCCTGTAATCTCTCTGTTATTCCTCTATCCATATCTCCTCTTCCTGTAATCTCTGTTATTCCTCTACCCATATCTCTTCTTCCTGTAATCTCCTGCTATTCCTCTACCATATCTCCTCTTCCTGTAATCTCGCTGTTATTCCTCTATCAATATTACCTCTTCTTGTAATCTCTGTTATTCCTCTATCCATATCTCCTCTTCCTGTAATCTCCCTGTTATTCCTCTATCCATATCTCCTCTTCCTGTAATCTCTCTGTTATTCCTCTATCCATATCTCCTCTTCCTGTAATCTCTGTTATTCCTCTATCCATATCTCCTCTTCCTGTAATCTCTGTTATTCCTCTACCCATATCTCTTCTTCCTGTAATCTCCTGCTATTCCTCTACCATATCTCCTCTTCCTGTAATCTCCTGTTATTCCTCTATCCATATCTTCTCTTCCTGTAATCTCTGTTATCCCTCTACCCATACCTCCTCTTCCTGTAATCTCTCTGTTATTCCTCTATCAATATTACCTCTTCCTGTAATCTCTGTTATTCCTCTATCCATATCTCCTCTTCCTGTAATCTCCCTGTTATTCCTCTATCCATATCTCCTCTTCCTGTAATCTCTGTTATTCCTCTATCCATATCTCCTCTTCCTGTAATCTCTGCTATTCCTCTATCCATATCTCCTCTTCCTGTAATCTCTGTTATTCCTCTATCCATGTCTCCTCTTCCTGTAATCTCTGTTATTCCTCTATCCATATCTCCTCTTCCTGTAATCTCTGTTATTCCTCTATCCATATCTCCTCTTCCTGTAATATCTCTGTTATTCCTCTATCCATATCTCCTCTTCCTGTAATATCCTGTTCTTCCTCTATCCATGTCTCCTCTTCCTGTAATCTCTGTTATTCCTCTATCCATATCTCCTCTTCCTGTAATCTCTGTTATTCCTCTATCCATATCTCCTATTACTGTAATCTCTCAGTTATTCCTCTATCCATATCTCCTCTTCCTGTAATCTCTGTTATTCCTCTATCCATATCTCCTATTACTGTAATCTCTCAGTTATTCCTCTATCCATATCTTCTCTTCCTGTAATCTCCCTGTTATTCCTCTATCCATATCTCCTCTTCCTGTAATCTCCTGTTATTCCTCTCTCCATATCTCCTATTACTGTAATCTCTCAGTTATTCCTCTATCCATATCTTCTCTTCCTGTAATCTCTCTGTTATTCCTCTATCCATATCTCCTCTTCCTGTAATCTCTGTTATTCCTCTACCCATATCTCTTCTTCCTGTAATCTCCTGCTATTCCTCTACCATATCTCCTCTTCCTGTAATCTCCTGTTATTCCTCTATCCATATCTTCTCTTCCTGTAATCTCTGTTATCCCTCTACCCATACCTCCTCTTCCTGTAATCTCTGTTATTCCTCTATCAATATTACCTCTTCCTGTAATCTCTGTTATTCCTCTATCCATATCTCCTCTTCCTGTAATCTCTGTTATTCCTCTATCCATATCTCCTCTTCCTGTAATCTCTGCTATTCCTCTATCCATATCTCCTCTTCCTGTAATCTCTGTTATTCCTCTATCCATGTCTCCTCTTCCTGTAATCTCTGTTATTCCTCTATCCATATCTCCTCTTCCTGTAATCTCTGTTATTCCTCTATCCATATCTCCTCTTCCTGTAATATCTCTGTTATTCCTCTATCCATATCTCCTCTTCCTGTAATATCCTGTTCTTCCTCTATCCATGTCTCCTCTTCCTGTAATCTCTGTTATTCCTCTATCCATATCTCCTCTTCCTGTAATCTCTGTTATTCCTCTATCCATATCTCCTATTACTGTAATCTCTCAGTTATTCCTCTATCCATATCTCCTCTTCCTGTAATCTCTGTTATTCCTCTATCCATATCTCCTATTACTGTAATCTCTCAGTTATTCCTCTATCCATATCTTCTCTTCCTGTAATCTCCCTGTTATTCCTCTATCCATATCTCCTCTTCCTGTAATCTGTTATTCCTCTATCCATACCTCCTCTTCCTGAAATCTCTGTTATTCCTCTATCCATATCTCCTCTTCCTGTAATCTCTGTTATTCCTCTATCCATATCTCCTCTTCCTGTAATCTCTGTTATTCCTCTATCCATATCTCCTCTTCCTGTAATCTCTGTTATTCCTCTATCCATATCACTTCTTCCTGTATTCTGTTATTCCTCTATCCATATCTCCTCTTCCTGTAATCTCTCTGTTATTCCTCTACCATACCTCCTCTTCCTGTAATCTCTGTTATTCCTCTATCCATATCTCCTCTTCCTCTAATCTCTGTTATTCCTCTATCCATATCTCCTCTTCCTGTAATCTCTCTGTTATTCCTCTACCATACCTCCTCTTCCTGTAATCTCTGTTATTCCTCTATCCATATCCCCTCTTCCTGTAATCTCTGTTATTCCTCTATCCATACCTCCTCTTCCTGTATTATTCCTCTATCCATTCCTCCTATTCCTGTAATCTGTTATTCCTCTATCCATATCTCCTCTTCCTGTATTATTCCTCTATCCATACCTCCTATTCCTGTAATCTGTTATTCCTCTATCCATATCTCCTCTTCCTGTATTATTCCTCTATCCATACCTCCTATTCCTGTAATCTGTTATTCCTCTATCCATGTCTCCTCTTCCTGTAATCTCTGTTATTCCTCTATCCATATCTCCTCTTCCTGTAATCTCTGTTATTCCTCTATCCATATCCCCTCTTCCTGTAATCTGTTATTCCTCTATCCATATCTCCTCTTCCTGTAATCTCCCTGTTATTCCTCTATCCATATCTCCTCTTCCTGTAATCTCTGTTATTCCTCTATCCATACCTCCTATTCCTGTAATCTGTTATTCCTCTATCCATATCTCCTCTTCCTGTAATCTCCTCTGTTATTCCTCTATCCATATCTCCTCTTCCTGTATTATTCCTCTATCCATATCTCCTCTTCCTGTAATCTCTGTTATTCCTCTATCCATATCTTCTCTTCCTGTAATCTCTGTTATTCCTCTATCCATACCTCCTCTTCCTGTAATCTGTTATTCCTCTATCCATATCTCCTCTTCCTGTAATCTCTGTTATTCCTCTATCCATATCTCCTCCTCTGTTATTCCTCTACCATACCTCCTCTTCCTGTAATCTCTGTTATTCCTCTATCCATATCTCCTCTTCCTGTAATCTGTTATTCCTCTATCCATATCACTTCTTCCTGTAATCTCATGTTATTCCTCTATCCATATCTCCTCTTTCTGTAATCTCTCTGTTATTCCTCTATCCATACCTCCTCTTCCTGTAATCTCTGTTATTCCTCTATCCATATCTCCTCTTCCTGTAATCTCTGTTATTCCTCTATCCATATCTCCTCTTCCTGTAATCTGTTATTCCTCTACCATTCCTCCTCTTCCTGTAATCTGTTATTCCTCTATCCATATCTCCTCTTCCTGTAATCTCTGTTATTCCTCTATCCATGTCTCCTCTTCCTGTAATCTCTGTTATTCCTCTATCCATATCTCCTCTTCCTGTAATCTCTGTTATTCCTCTATCCATATCTCCTCTTCCTGTAATCTCTGTTATTCCTCTATCCCTATCTCCTCTTCCTGTAATCTCTGTTATTCCTCTATCCATATCCCCTCTTCCTGTAATCTCTGTTATTCCTCTATCCATACCTCCTCTTCCTGTAATCTCCGTTATTCCTCTATCCATATCTCCTCTTCCTGTAATCTGTTATTCCTCTATCCATATCTCCTCTTCCTGTAATCTCCCTGTTATTCCTCTATCCATATCACTTCTTCCTGTAATCTGTTATTCCTCTATCCATACCTCCTCTTCCTGTAATCTCTGTTATTCCTCTACCATACCTCCTCTTCCTGTAATCTCTGTTATTCCTCTACCATACCTCCTCTTCCTGTAATCTCTGTTATTCCTCTACCATACCTCCTCTTCCTGTAATCTCTGTTATTCCTCGATCCATATCCCCTCTTCCTGTAATCTCTGTTATTCCTCTATTCATATCTCCTCTTCCTGTAATCTCCCTGTTATTCCTCTATCCATATCACTTCTTCCTGTAATCTCTGTTATTCCTCTATCCATATCCCCTCTTCCTGTAATCTCTGTTATTCCTCTATCCATACCAACTCTTCCTGTAATCTCTGTTATTCCTCTACCATAACTCCTCTTCCTGTAATCTCTGTTATTCCTCTACCATACCTCCTCTTCCTGTAATCTCTGTTATTCCTCTACCATACCTCCTCTTCCTGTAATCTCTGTTATTCCTCTACCATACCTCCTCTTCCTGTAATCTCTGTTATTCCTCTATCCATACCTCATATTCCTGTAATCTCTCTGTTATTCCTCTATCCATATCTCCTTTTCCTGTAATCTCTGTTATTCCTCTATCCATATCCCCTCTTCCTGTAATATCTGTTATTCCTCTATCCATACCTCCTCTTCCTGTAATCTCTGTTATTCCTCTACCATACCTCCTCTTCCTGTAATCTCTGTTATTCCTCTATCCATATCTCCTCTTCCTGTAATCTCTGTTATTCCTCTATCCATATCTCCTCTTCCTGTAATCTCTGTTATTCCTCTATCCATATCTCCTCTTCCTGTAATCTCTGTTATTCCTCTATCCATATCTCCTCTTCCTGTAATCTCTGTTATTCCTCTATCCATATCTCCTCTTCCTGTAATCTCTGTTATTCCTCTATCCATATCTCTTCCTCCTGTAATCTCTGTTATTCCTCTATCCATATCTCCTCTTCCTGTAATCTCTCTGTTATTCCTCTACCATACCTCCTCTTCCTGTAATCTCTGTTATTCCTCTATCCATATCCCCTCTTCCTGTAATCTCTGTTATTCCTCTATCCATACCTCCTCTTCCTGAAATCTTTGTTATTCCTCTATCCATATCTCCTCTCCTGTAATCTCTGTTATTCCTCTATCCATATCTCCTCTTCCTGTAATCTGTTATTCCTCTATCCATATCTCCTCTTCCTGTAATCTCCTGTTATTCCTCTATCCATATTTTCTCTGCATGTAATCTCCTCTGTATTCCTCTATCCATATTTTCTCTTCCTGTAATCCCTGTTATTCCTCTATGCATTTCTCCTCTTCCTGTAATCTCATGTTGTTCCTCTATACATATCTCCTCTTCCTGTAATCTCCTGTTATTTCTCTACCATATCTCCTCTTCCTGTAATCTCCTGTTATTCCTCTATCCATATCTCCTCTTCCTGTAGTCCCTCTGTTATTCCTATATCCATATCTCCTATTACTGTAATCTCTGTTATTCATCTATCCATATCTCCTCTTCCTGTAATCTGTTATTCCTCTATCCATAATCTCCTCTTCCTGTAATCTCTGTTATTCATCTATCCATATCTCCTCTTCCTCTAATCTCTGTTATTCCTCTATCCATATCCCCTCTTCCTGTAATCTCTGTTATTCCTCTATCCATATCTCCTCTTCCTGTAATCTCTGTTATTCATCTATCCATATCTTCTCTTCCTGTAATCTGTTATTCCTCTATCCATATCTCCTCTTCCTGTAATCTCTGTTATTCCTCTATCCATATCTCCTCTTCCTGTAATCTGTTATTCCTCTATGCATTTCTCCTCTTCCTGTAATCTCATGTTGTTCCTCTATACATATCTCCTCTTCCTGTAATCTCCTGTTATTTCTCTACCATATCTCCTCTTCCTGTAATCTCCTGTTATTCCTCTATCCATATCTCCTCTTCCTGTAGTCCCTCTGTTATTCCTATATCCATATCTCCTCTTACTGTAATCTCTGTTATTCATCTATCCATATCTCCTCTTCCTGTAATCTGTTATTCCTCTATCCATAATCTCCTCTTCCTGTAATCTCTGTTATTCATCTATCCATATCTCCTCTTCCTCTAATCTCTGTTATTCCTCTATCCATATCCCCTCTTCCTGTAATCTCTGTTATTCCTCTATCCATATCTCCTCTTCCTGTAATCTCTGTTATTCATCTATCCATATCTTCTCTTCCTGTAATCTGTTATTCCTCTATCCATATCTCCTCTTCCTGTAATCTCTGTTATTCCTCTATCCATATCTCCTCTTCCTGTAATCTGTTATTCCTCTATCCATATCTCCTCTTCCTGTAATCTCTCTGTTATTTCTCTACCATTCCTCCTCTTCCTGTAATCTCTGTTATTCCTCTATCCATATCCCCTCTTCCTGTAATCTCTGTTATTCCTCTATCCATACCTCCTCTTCCTGTAATCTCTGTTATTCCTCTATCCATATCTCCTCCTCTCTTATTCCTCTACCATACCTCCTCTTCCTGTAATCTCTGTTATTCCTCTATCCATATCTCCTCTTCCTGTAATCTCTGTTATTCCTCTATCCATATCTCCTCTTCCTGTAATCTCTGTTATTCCTCTATCCATATCTCCTCTTCCTGTAATCTCTGTTATTCCTCTATCCATATCTCTTCCTCCTGTAATCTCTGTTATTCCTCTATCCATATCTCCTCTTCCTGTAATCTCTCTGTTATTCCTCTACCATACCTCCTCTTCCTGTAATCTCTGTTATTCCTCTATCCATATCCCCTCTTCCTGTAATCTCTGTTATTCCTCTATCCATACCTCCTCTTCCTGAAATCTCTGTTATTCCTCTATCCATATCTCCTCTTCCTGTAATCTCTGTTATTCCTCTATCCATATCTCCTCTTCCTGTAATCTCTGTTATTCCTCTATCCATATCTCCTCTTCCTGTAATCTCTGTTATTCCTCTATCCATATCACTTCTTCCTGTAATCTGTTATTCCTCTATCCATATCTCCTCTTCCTGTAATCTCCTGTTATTCCTCTATTCATATCTTCTCTTCCTGTAATCTCCTGTTATTCCTCTATCCATATCCCCTCTTCCTGTAATCTCTGTTATTCCTCTATCCATACCTCCTCTTCCTGTAATCTCCGTTATTCCTCTATCCATATCTCGTCTTCCTGTAATCTCTGTTATTCCTCTATCCATATCTCCTCTTCCTGTAATCTCCCTGTTATTCCTCTATCCATATCACTTCTTCCTGTAATCTCTGTTATTCCTCTATCCATAACTTCTCTTCCTGTAATCTCTCTGTTATTCCTCTACCATACCTTCTCTTCCTGTAATCTCCGTTATTCCTCTATCCATATCTCCTCTTCCTGTATTATTCCTCTATACATATCTCCTCTTCCTGTAATCTCTTTTTCCTGTAATCTCTTATTATTCCTCTATTCATATCTTCTCTTCCTATAATCTTTCTGTTATTCCCCTACCCATATCTCCTCTTCTGTAATCTCTGTTATTCCTCTATCCATATCTCCTCTTCCTGTAATCTGTTATTCCTCTATCCATATCTCCTCTTCCTGTAATCTCCTGTTATTCCTCTATCCATATCACTTCTTCCTGTAATCTCCTGTTATTCCTCTATCCATATCTTCTCTTCCTGTAATCTCCTCTGTTATTCCTCTATCCAAATCTCCTCTTCCTGTAATCTCTGTTATTCCTCTATCCATATCTCCTCTTCCTGTATTCTCTCAGTTATTTCTCTAGCCATATATCCTCTTCCTGTAATCTCTCTATCATTCCTCTATGCATATCTCCTCTTCCTGTAATCTACTCTTATTCCTCTATCCATATCTCCTCTTCCTGTAATCTCTCTGTTATTCCTCTATCCATATCTCCTCTTCCTGTAATCTCTGTTATTCCTCTATCCATATCTCCTCTTCCTGTAATCTCTGCTATTCCTCTATCCATATCTCCTCTTCCTGTAATCTCTGTTAATCCTCTATCCATGTCTCCTCTTCCTGTAATCTCTGTTATTCCTCTATCCATATCTCCTCTTCCTGTAATCTCTGTTATTCCTCTATCCATATCTCCTCTTCCCGTAATATCTCTGTTATTCCTCTATCCATATCTCCTCTTCCTGTAATCTCATGTTCTTCCTCTATCCATGTCTCCTCTTCCTGTAATCTCTGTTATTCCTCTATCCATATCTCCTCTTCCTGTAATCTCTGTTATTCCTCTATCCATATCTCCTATTACTGTAATCTCTCAGTTATTCCTCTATCCATATCTTCTCTTCCTGTAATCTCTGTTATTCCTCTATCCATATCTCCTCTTCCTGTAATCTCTGTTATTCCTCTATCCATATCTCCTCTTCCTGTATTCTCTGTTATTCCTCTACCATATCTCCTCTTCCTGTAATCTGTGTTATTCCTCTATCCATATCTCCTCTTCCTTTAATCTCTCTGTTATTCCTCTATCCATATCTCCTCTTACTGTAATCTCTGTTATTCCTCTATCCATATCACCCCTTCCTGTAATCTCCTCTGTTATTCCTCTATCCATATCTCCTCTTCCTGTAATCTCCTGTTATTCCTCTATCCATATCTGCTCTTCCTATAATCCCTCTGTTATTCCTCTCTCCATATCTCCTCTTCGTATAATCCCTGTTATTCCTCTATTCATATTTCCTCTTCATGTATTCTCTGTTATTCCTCTATCCATATCTCCTCCTCCTGTAATCTCTGTTATTCCTCTATCCATATCTCCTCTTCCTGTAATCTCTGTTATTCCTCTATCCATATCTCCTCTTCCTGTAATCTCATGTTATTCCTCTATCCATATCTCCTATTCCTGTAATCTCCCTGTTATTCCTCTATCCATATCTCCTCTTCCTGTAATCTCTGTTATTCCTCTATCCATATCTCCTCCTCTATTATTCCTCTATCCATATCTCCTCTTCCTGTAATCTCTGTTATTCCTCTATCCATAATCTCCTCTTCCTGTAATCTCTCTGTTATTCCTCTATCCATATCTCCTCTTCCTGTAATCTCCTGTTATTCCTCTATCCATATCTCCTCTTCCTGTAATCTCTGTTATTCCTCTATCCATAATCTCCTCTTCCTGTAATCTCTCTGTTATTCCTCTATCTATATCTCCTCTTCCTGTAATCCCCTGTTATTACTCTCTCCATATCTCCTCTTCCTATAATCCCTCTGTTATTCCTCTATTCATATTTCCTCTTCCTGTAATCTCTGTTCTTCCTCTATCCATATCTCCTCTCCCTGTAATCTATGTTAGTCCTCTATCCATATCTACTCTTCATGTAATCTCGTGTTATTCCTCTATCCATATTTTCTCTTCATGTAATCTCCTCTTCCTGTAATCTCTGTTATTCCTCTATCCATATCTCCTCTTCCTGTAATCTCTGTTATTCCTCTATCCATATCTCCTATTACTGTAATCTCTCAGTTATTCCTCTATCCATATCTTCTCTTCCTGTAATCTCCCTGTTATTCCTCTATCCATATCTCCTCTTCCTGTAATCTCCTGTTATTCCTCTCTCCATATCTCCTATTACTGTAATCTCTCAGTTATTCCTCTATCCATATCTTCTCTTCCTGTAATCTCTCTGTTATTCCTCTATCCATATCTCCTCTTCCTGTAATCTCTGTTATTCCTCTACCCATATCTCTTCTTCCTGTAATCTCCTGCTATTCCTCTACCATATCTCCTCTTCCTGTAATCTCTCTGTTATTCCTCTATCAATATTACCTCTTCTTGTAATCTCTGTTATTCCTCTATCCATATCTCCTCTTCCTGTAATCTCCCTGTTATTCCTCTATCCATATCTCCTCTTCCTGTAATCTCTCTGTTATTCCTATATCCATATCTCCTCTTCCTGTAATCTCTGTTATTCCTCTATCCATATCTCCTCTTCCTGTAATCTCTGTTATCCCTCTACCCATACCTCCTCTTCCTGTAATCTCTCTGTTATTCCTCTATCAATATTACGTCTTCCTGTAATCTCTGTTATTCCTCTATCCATATCTCCTCTTCCTGTAATCTCCCTGTTATTCCTCTATCCATATCTCCTCTTCCTGTAATCTCTGTTATTCCTCTATCCATATCTCCTCTTCCTGTAATCTCTGCTATTCCTCTATCCATATCTCCTCTTCCTGTAATCTCTGTTATTCCTCTATCCATGTCTCCTCTTCCTGTAATCTCTGTTATTCCTCTATCCATATCTCCTCTTCCTGTAATCTCTGTTATTCCTCTATCCATATCTCCTCTTCCTGTAATATCTCTGTTCTTCCTCTATCCATGTCTCCTCTTCCTGTAATCTCTGTTATTCCTCTATCCATATCTCCTCTTCCTGTAATCTCTGTTATTCCTCTATCCATATCTCCTATTACTGTAATCTCTCAGTTATTCCTCTATCCATATCTCCTCTTCCTGTAATCTCTGTTATTCCTCTATCCATATCTCCTATTACTGTAATCTCTCAGTTATTCCTCTATCCATATCTTCTCTTCCTGTAATCTCCCTGTTATTCCTCTATCCATATCTCCTCTTCCTGTAATCTCCTGTTATTCCTCTCTCCATATCTCCTATTACTGTAATCTCTCAGTTATTCCTCTATCCATATCTTCTCTTCCTGTAATCTCTCTGTTATTCCTCTATCCATATCTCCTCTTCCTGTAATCTCTGTTATTCCTCTACCCATATCTCTTCTTCCTGTAATCTCCTGCTATTCCTCTACCATATCTCCTCTTCCTGTAATCTCCTGTTATTCCTCTATCCATATCTTCTCTTCCTGTAATCTCTGTTATCCCTCTACCCATACCTCCTCTTCCTGTAATCTCTGTTATTCCTCTATCAATATTACCTCTTCCTGTAATCTCTGTTATTCCTCTATCCATATCTCCTCTTCCTGTAATCTCTGTTATTCCTCTATCCATATCTCCTCTTCCTGTAATCTCTGCTATTCCTCTATCCATATCTCCTCTTCCTGTAATCTCTGTTATTCCTCTATCCATGTCTCCTCTTCCTGTAATCTCTGTTATTCCTCTATCCATATCTCCTCTTCCTGTAATCTCTGTTATTCCTCTATCCATATCTCCTCTTCCTGTAATATCTCTGTTATTCCTCTATCCATATCTCCTCTTCCTGTAATATCCTGTTCTTCCTCTATCCATGTCTCCTCTTCCTGTAATCTCTGTTATTCCTCTATCCATATCTCCTCTTCCTGTAATCTCTGTTATTCCTCTATCCATATCTCCTATTACTGTAATCTCTCAGTTATTCCTCTATCCATATCTTCTCTTCCTGTAATCTCCCTGTTATTCCTCTATCCATATCTCCTCTTCCTGTAATCTCCTGTTATTCCTCTCTCCATATCTCCTATTACTGTAATCTCTCAGTTATTCCTCTATCCATATCTTCTCTTCCTGTAATCTCTCTGTTATTCCTCTATCCATATCTCCTCTTCCTGTAATCTCTGTTATTCCTCTACCCATATCTCTTCTTCCTGTAATCTCCTGCTATTCCTCTACCATATCTCCTCTTCCTGTAATCTCTCTGTTATTCCTCTATCAATATTACCTCTTCTTGTAATCTCTGTTATTCCTCTATCCATATCTCCTCTTCCTGTAATCTCCCTGTTATTCCTCTATCCATATCTCCTCTTCCTGTAATCTCTCTGTTATTCCTCTATCCATATCTCCTCTTCCTGTAATCTCTGTTATTCCTCTATCCATATCTCCTCTTCCTGTAATCTCTGTTATTCCTCTACCCATATCTCTTCTTCCTGTAATCTCCTGCTATTCCTCTACCATATCTCCTCTTCCTGTAATCTCCTGTTATTCCTCTATCCATATCTTCTCTTCCTGTAATCTCTGTTATCCCTCTACCCATACCTCCTCTTCCTGTAATCTCTCTGTTATTCCTCTATCAATATTACCTCTTCCTGTAATCTCTGTTATTCCTCTATCCATATCTCCTCTTCCTGTAATCTCCCTGTTATTCCTCTATCCATATCTCCTCTTCCTGTAATCTCTGTTATTCCTCTATCCATATCTCCTCTTCCTGTAATCTCTGCTATTCCTCTATCCATATCTCCTCTTCCTGTAATCTCTGTTATTCCTCTATCCATGTCTCCTCTTCCTGTAATCTCTGTTATTCCTCTATCCATATCTCCTCTTCCTGTAATCTCTGTTATTCCTCTATCCATATCTCCTCTTCCTGTAATATCTCTGTTATTCCTCTATCCATATCTCCTCTTCCTGTAATATCCTGTTCTTCCTCTATCCATGTCTCCTCTTCCTGTAATCTCTGTTATTCCTCTATCCATATCTCCTCTTCCTGTAATCTCTGTTATTCCTCTATCCATATCTCCTATTACTGTAATCTCTCAGTTATTCCTCTATCCATATCTCCTCTTCCTGTAATCTCTGTTATTCCTCTATCCATATCTCCTATTACTGTAATCTCTCAGTTATTCCTCTATCCATATCTTCTCTTCCTGTAATCTCCCTGTTATTCCTCTATCCATATCTCCTCTTCCTGTAATCTCCTGTTATTCCTCTCTCCATATCTCCTATTACTGTAATCTCTCAGTTATTCCTCTATCCATATCTTCTCTTCCTGTAATCTCTCTGTTATTCCTCTATCCATATCTCCTCTTCCTGTAATCTCTGTTATTCCTCTACCCATATCTCTTCTTCCTGTAATCTCCTGCTATTCCTCTACCATATCTCCTCTTCCTGTAATCTCCTGTTATTCCTCTATCCATATCTTCTCTTCCTGTAATCTCTGTTATCCCTCTACCCATACCTCCTCTTCCTGTAATCTCTGTTATTCCTCTATCAATATTACCTCTTCCTGTAATCTCTGTTATTCCTCTATCCATATCTCCTCTTCCTGTAATCTCTGTTATTCCTCTATCCATATCTCCTCTTCCTGTAATCTCTGCTATTCCTCTATCCATATCTCCTCTTCCTGTAATCTCTGTTATTCCTCTATCCATGTCTCCTCTTCCTGTAATCTCTGTTATTCCTCTATCCATATCTCCTCTTCCTGTAATCTCTGTTATTCCTCTATCCATATCTCCTCTTCCTGTAATATCTCTGTTATTCCTCTATCCATATCTCCTCTTCCTGTAATATCCTGTTCTTCCTCTATCCATGTCTCCTCTTCCTGTAATCTCTGTTATTCCTCTATCCATATCTCCTCTTCCTGTAATCTCTGTTATTCCTCTATCCATATCTCCTATTACTGTAATCTCTCAGTTATTCCTCTATCCATATCTCCTCTTCCTGTAATCTCTGTTATTCCTCTATCCATATCTCCTATTACTGTAATCTCTCAGTTATTCCTCTATCCATATCTTCTCTTCCTGTAATCTCCCTGTTATTCCTCTATCCATATCTCCTCTTCCTGTAATCTGTTATTCCTCTATCCATACCTCCTCTTCCTGAAATCTCTGTTATTCCTCTATCCATATCTCCTCTTCCTGTAATCTCTGTTATTCCTCTATCCATATCTCCTCTTCCTGTAATCTCTGTTATTCCTCTATCCATATCTCCTCTTCCTGTAATCTCTGTTATTCCTCTATCCATATCTCCTCTTCCTGTAATCTGTTATTCCTCTATCCATATCTCCTCTTCCTGTAATCTCTCTGTTATTCCTCTACCATACCTCCTCTTCCTGTAATCTCTGTTATTCCTCTATCCATATCTCCTCTTCCTCTAATCTCTGTTATTCCTCTATCCATATCTCCTCTTCCTGTAATCTCTCTGTTATTCCTCTACCATACCTCCTCTTCCTGTAATCTCTGTTATTCCTCTATCCATATCTCCTCTTCCTCTAATCTCTGTTATTCCTCTATCCATATCTCCTCTTCCTGTAATCTCTCTGTTATTCCTCTACCATACCTCCTCTTCCTGTAATCTCTGTTATTCCTCTATCCATATCCCCTCTTCCTGTAATCTCTGTTATTCCTCTATCCATACCTCCTCTTCCTGTATTATTCCTCTATCCATTCCTCCTATTCCTGTAATCTGTTATTCCTCTATCCATATCTCCTCTTCCTGTATTATTCCTCTATCCATACCTCCTATTCCTGTAATCTGTTATTCCTCTATCCATATCTCCTCTTCCTGTATTATTCCTCTATCCATACCTCCTATTCCTGTAATCTGTTATTCCTCTATCCATGTCTCCTCTTCCTGTAATCTCTGTTATTCCTCTATCCATATCTCCTCTTCCTGTAATCTCTGTTATTCCTCTATCCATATCCCCTCTTCCTGTAATCTGTTATTCCTCTATCCATATCTCCTCTTCCTGTAATCTCCCTGTTATTCCTCTATCCATATCTCCTCTTCCTGTAATCTCTGTTATTCCTCTATCCATACCTCCTATTCCTGTAATCTGTTATTCCTCTATCCATATCTCCTCTTCCTGTAATCTCCTCTGTTATTCCTCTATCCATATCTCCTCTTCCTGTATTATTCCTCTATCCATATCTCCTCTTCCTGTAATCTCTGTTATTCCTCTATCCATATCTTCTCTTCCTGTAATCTCTGTTATTCCTCTATCCATACCTCCTCTTCCTGTAATCTGTTATTCCTCTATCCATATCTCCTCTTCCTGTAATCTCTGTTATTCCTCTATCCATATCTCCTCCTCTGTTATTCCTCTACCATACCTCCTCTTCCTGTAATCTCTGTTATTCCTCTATCCATATCTCCTCTTCCTGTAATCTGTTATTCCTCTATCCATATCACTTCTTCCTGTAATCTCATGTTATTCCTCTATCCATATCTCCTCTTTCTGTAATCTCTCTGTTATTCCTCTATCCATACCTCCTCTTCCTGTAATCTCTGTTATTCCTCTATCCATATCTCCTCTTCCTGTAATCTCTGTTATTCCTCTATCCATATCTCCTCTTCCTGTAATCTGTTATTCCTCTACCATTCCTCCTCTTCCTGTAATCTGTTATTCCTCTATCCATATCTCCTCTTCCTGTAATCTCTGTTATTCCTCTATCCATGTCTCCTCTTCCTGTAATCTCTGTTATTCCTCTATCCATATCTCCTCTTCCTGTAATCTCTGTTATTCCTCTATCCATATCTCCTCTTCCTGTAATCTCTGTTATTCCTCTATCCCTATCTCCTCTTCCTGTAATCTCTGTTATTCCTCTATCCATATCCCCTCTTCCTGTAATCTCTGTTATTCCTCTATCCATACCTCCTCTTCCTGTAATCTCCGTTATTCCTCTATCCATATCTCCTCTTCCTGTAATCTGTTATTCCTCTATCCATATCTCCTCTTCCTGTAATCTCCCTGTTATTCCTCTATCCATATCACTTCTTCCTGTAATCTGTTATTCCTCTATCCATACCTCCTCTTCCTGTAATCTCTGTTATTCCTCTACCATACCTCCTCTTCCTGTAATCTCTGTTATTCCTCTACCATACCTCCTCTTCCTGTAATCTCTGTTATTCCTCTACCATACCTCCTCTTCCTGTAATCTCTGTTATTCCTCGATCCATATCCCCTCTTCCTGTAATCTCTGTTATTCCTCTATTCATATCTCCTCTTCCTGTAATCTCCCTGTTATTCCTCTATCCATATCACTTCTTCCTGTAATCTCTGTTATTCCTCTATCCATATCCCCTCTTCCTGTAATCTCTGTTATTCCTCTATCCATACCAACTCTTCCTGTAATCTCTGTTATTCCTCTACCATAACTCCTCTTCCTGTAATCTCTGTTATTCCTCTACCATACCTCCTCTTCCTGTAATCTCTGTTATTCCTCTACCATACCTCCTCTTCCTGTAATCTCTGTTATTCCTCTACCATACCTCCTCTTCCTGTAATCTCTGTTATTCCTCTATCCATACCTCATATTCCTGTAATCTCTCTGTTATTCCTCTATCCATATCTCCTTTTCCTGTAATCTCTGTTATTCCTCTATCCATATCCCCTCTTCCTGTAATATCTGTTATTCCTCTATCCATACCTCCTCTTCCTGTAATCTCTGTTATTCCTCTACCATACCTCCTCTTCCTGTAATCTCTGTTATTCCTCTATCCATATCTCCTCTTCCTGTAATCTCTGTTATTCCTCTATCCATATCTCCTCTTCCTGTAATCTCTGTTATTCCTCTATCCATATCTCCTCTTCCTGTAATCTCTGTTATTCCTCTATCCATATCTCCTCTTCCTGTAATCTCTGTTATTCCTCTATCCATATCTCCTCTTCCTGTAATCTGTTATTCCTCTATCCATATCACTTCTTCCTGTAATCTCATGTTATTCCTCTATCCATATCTCCTCTTTCTGTAATCTCTCTGTTATTCCTCTATCCATACCTCCTCTTCCTGTAATCTCTGTTATTCCTCTATCCATATCTCCTCTTCCTGTAATCTCTGTTATTCCTCTATCCATATCTCCTCTTCCTGTAATCTGTTATTCCTCTACCATTCCTCCTCTTCCTGTAATCTGTTATTCCTCTATCCATATCTCCTCTTCCTGTAATCTCTGTTATTCCTCTATCCATGTCTCCTCTTCCTGTAATCTCTGTTATTCCTCTATCCATATCTCCTCTTCCTGTAATCTCTGTTATTCCTCTATCCATATCTCCTCTTCCTGTAATCTCTGTTATTCCTCTATCCCTATCTCCTCTTCCTGTAATCTCTGTTATTCCTCTATCCATATCCCCTCTTCCTGTAATCTCTGTTATTCCTCTATCCATACCTCCTCTTCCTGTAATCTCCGTTATTCCTCTATCCATATCTCCTCTTCCTGTAATCTGTTATTCCTCTATCCATATCTCCTCTTCCTGTAATCTCCCTGTTATTCCTCTATCCATATCACTTCTTCCTGTAATCTGTTATTCCTCTATCCATACCTCCTCTTCCTGTAATCTCTGTTATTCCTCTACCATACCTCCTCTTCCTGTAATCTCTGTTATTCCTCTACCATACCTCCTCTTCCTGTAATCTCTGTTATTCCTCTACCATACCTCCTCTTCCTGTAATCTCTGTTATTCCTCGATCCATATCCCCTCTTCCTGTAATCTCTGTTATTCCTCTATTCATATCTCCTCTTCCTGTAATCTCCCTGTTATTCCTCTATCCATATCACTTCTTCCTGTAATCTCTGTTATTCCTCTATCCATATCCCCTCTTCCTGTAATCTCTGTTATTCCTCTATCCATACCAACTCTTCCTGTAATCTCTGTTATTCCTCTACCATAACTCCTCTTCCTGTAATCTCTGTTATTCCTCTACCATACCTCCTCTTCCTGTAATCTCTGTTATTCCTCTACCATACCTCCTCTTCCTGTAATCTCTGTTATTCCTCTACCATACCTCCTCTTCCTGTAATCTCTGTTATTCCTCTATCCATACCTCATATTCCTGTAATCTCTCTGTTATTCCTCTATCCATATCTCCTTTTCCTGTAATCTCTGTTATTCCTCTATCCATATCCCCTCTTCCTGTAATATCTGTTATTCCTCTATCCATACCTCCTCTTCCTGTAATCTCTGTTATTCCTCTACCATACCTCCTCTTCCTGTAATCTCTGTTATTCCTCTATCCATATCTCCTCTTCCTGTAATCTCTGTTATTCCTCTATCCATATCTCCTCTTCCTGTAATCTCTGTTATTCCTCTATCCATATCTCCTCTTCCTGTAATCTCTGTTATTCCTCTATCCATATCTCCTCTTCCTGTAATCTCTGTTATTCCTCTATCCATATCTCCTCTTCCTGTAATCTCTGTTATTCCTCTATCCATATCTCTTCCTCCTGTAATCTCTGTTATTCCTCTATCCATATCTCCTCTTCCTGTAATCTCTCTGTTATTCCTCTACCATACCTCCTCTTCCTGTAATCTCTGTTATTCCTCTATCCATATCCCCTCTTCCTGTAATCTCTGTTATTCCTCTATCCATACCTCCTCTTCCTGAAATCTCTGTTATTCCTCTATCCATATCTCCTCTCCTGTAATCTCTGTTATTCCTCTATCCATATCTCCTCTTCCTGTAATCTGTTATTCCTCTATCCATATCTCCTCTTCCTGTAATCTCCTGTTATTCCTCTATCCATATTTTCTCTGCATGTAATCTCCTCTGTATTCCTCTATCCATATTTTCTCTTCCTGTAATCCCTGTTATTCCTCTATGCATTTCTCCTCTTCCTGTAATCTCATGTTGTTCCTCTATACATATCTCCTCTTCCTGTAATCTCCTGTTATTTCTCTACCATATCTCCTCTTCCTGTAATCTCCTGTTATTCCTCTATCCATATCTCCTCTTCCTGTAGTCCCTCTGTTATTCCTATATCCATATCTCCTATTACTGTAATCTCTGTTATTCATCTATCCATATCTCCTCTTCCTGTAATCTGTTATTCCTCTATCCATAATCTCCTCTTCCTGTAATCTCTGTTATTCATCTATCCATATCTCCTCTTCCTCTAATCTCTGTTATTCCTCTATCCATATCCCCTCTTCCTGTAATCTCTGTTATTCCTCTATCCATATCTCCTCTTCCTGTAATCTCTGTTATTCATCTATCCATATCTTCTCTTCCTGTAATCTGTTATTCCTCTATCCATATCTCCTCTTCCTGTAATCTCTGTTATTCCTCTATCCATATCTCCTCTTCCTGTAATCTGTTATTCCTCTATGCATTTCTCCTCTTCCTGTAATCTCATGTTGTTCCTCTATACATATCTCCTCTTCCTGTAATCTCCTGTTATTTCTCTACCATATCTCCTCTTCCTGTAATCTCCTGTTATTCCTCTATCCATATCTCCTCTTCCTGTAGTCCCTCTGTTATTCCTATATCCATATCTCCTCTTACTGTAATCTCTGTTATTCATCTATCCATATCTCCTCTTCCTGTAATCTGTTATTCCTCTATCCATAATCTCCTCTTCCTGTAATCTCTGTTATTCATCTATCCATATCTCCTCTTCCTCTAATCTCTGTTATTCCTCTATCCATATCCCCTCTTCCTGTAATCTCTGTTATTCCTCTATCCATATCTCCTCTTCCTGTAATCTCTGTTATTCATCTATCCATATCTTCTCTTCCTGTAATCTGTTATTCCTCTATCCATATCTCCTCTTCCTGTAATCTCTGTTATTCCTCTATCCATATCTCCTCTTCCTGTAATCTGTTATTCCTCTATCCATATCTCCTCTTCCTGTAATCTCTCTGTTATTTCTCTACCATTCCTCCCCTTCCTGTAATCTCTGTTATTCCTCTATCCATATCCCCTCTTCCTGTAATCTCTGTTATTCCTCTATCCATACCTCCTCTTCCTGTAATCTCTGTTATTCCTCTATCCATATCTCCTCCTCTCTTATTCCTCTACCATACCTCCTCTTCCTGTAATCTCTGTTATTCCTCTATCCATATCTCCTCTTCCTGTAATCTCTGTTATTCCTCTATCCATATCTCCTCTTCCTGTAATCTCTGTTATTCCTCTATCCATATCTCCTCTTCCTGTAATCTCTGTTATTCCTCTATCCATATCTCTTCCTCCTGTAATCTCTGTTATTCCTCTATCCATATCTCCTCTTCCTGTAATCTCTCTGTTATTCCTCTACCATACCTCCTCTTCCTGTAATCTCTGTTATTCCTCTATCCATATCCCCTCTTCCTGTAATCTCTGTTATTCCTCTATCCATACCTCCTCTTCCTGAAATCTCTGTTATTCCTCTATCCATATCTCCTCTTCCTGTAATCTCTGTTATTCCTCTATCCATATCTCCTCTTCCTGTAATCTCTGTTATTCCTCTATCCATATCTCCTCTTCCTGTAATCTCTGTTATTCCTCTATCCATATCACTTCTTCCTGTAATCTGTTATTCCTCTATCCATATCTCCTCTTCCTGTAATCTCCTGTTATTCCTCTATTCATATCTTCTCTTCCTGTAATCTCCTGTTATTCCTCTATCCATATCCCCTCTTCCTGTAATCTCTGTTATTCCTCTATCCATACCTCCTCTTCCTGTAATCTCCGTTATTCCTCTATCCATATCTCGTCTTCCTGTAATCTCTGTTATTCCTCTATCCATATCTCCTCTTCCTGTAATCTCCCTGTTATTCCTCTATCCATATCACTTCTTCCTGTAATCTCTGTTATTCCTCTATCCATAACTTCTCTTCCTGTAATCTCTCTGTTATTCCTCTACCATACCTTCTCTTCCTGTAATCTCCGTTATTCCTCTATCCATATCTCCTCTTCCTGTATTATTCCTCTATACATATCTCCTCTTCCTGTAATCTCTTTTTCCTGTAATCTCTTATTATTCCTCTATTCATATCTTCTCTTCCTATAATCTTTCTGTTATTCCCCTACCCATATCTCCTCTTCATCTCATCTCATCTGTTATTCCTCTATCCATATCTCCTCTCCTGTAATCTCTGTTATTCCTCTATCCATATCTCCTCTTCCTGTAATCTGTTATTCCTCTATCCATATCTCCTCTTCCTGTAATCTCCTGTTATTCCTCTATCCATATTTTCTCTGCATGTAATCTCCTCTGTATTCCTCTATCCATATTTTCTCTTCCTGTAATCCCTGTTATTCCTCTATGCATTTCTCCTCTTCCTGTAATCTCATGTTGTTCCTCTATACATATCTCCTCTTCCTGTAATCTCCTGTTATTTCTCTACCATATCTCCTCTTCCTGTAATCTCCTGTTATTCCTCTATCCATATCTCCTCTTCCTGTAGTCCCTCTGTTATTCCTATATCCATATCTCCTCTTACTGTAATCTCTGTTATTCATCTATCCATATCTCCTCTTCCTGTAATCTGTTATTCCTCTATCCATAATCTCCTCTTCCTGTAATCTCTGTTATTCATCTATCCATATCTCCTCTTCCTCTAATCTCTGTTATTCCTCTATCCATATCCCCTCTTCCTGTAATCTCTGTTATTCCTCTATCCATATCACTTCTTCCTGTAATCTCTGTTATTCCTCTATCCATATCTCCTCTTCCTGTAATCTTTGTTATTCCTCTATCCATATATCCTCTTGCTGTAATCTCTCTGTTATTCCTCTATCCATATTACCCCTTCCTGTAATCTCCTCTGTTATTCCTCTATCCATATCTTCTCTTCCTGTAATCTCCCTGTTATTCCTTTATCCATATCTCCTCTTCCTGTAATCTCTCTATCATTCCTCTATACATATCTCCTCTTCCTGTAATCTCCTGTTATTCCTCTATCCATATCTTCTCTTCCTATAATCTCTCTGTTATTCATCTATCCATATCTCCTCTTCCTGTAATCTCCCTGTTCTTCCTTTATCCATATCTCCTCTTCCTGTAATCTCCTGTTATTCCTCTATCCATATCTCCTCTTCCTGTAATCTCTGTTATTCCTCTATCCACATCTCCTCTTCCTGTAATCTCTGTTATTCCTCTATCCATATCACTTCTTCCTGTAATCTTCTGTTATTCCTCTATCCATATCTCCTCTTCCTGTAATCTCTGTTACTCCTCTATCCATATCCCCTCTTCCTGTAATCTCTGTTATTCCTCTATCTATATCTTCTCTTCCTGTATTTTCCTGTTATTCCTCTATCCATATCGCCTCTTCATGTAATCTCCTGTTATTCCTCTATCCATATTTTCTCTGCATGTAATCTCCTCTGTTATTCCTCTATCAATATTTTCTCTTCCTGTAATCTCTCTGTTATTCCTCTACCCATATCTCCTCTTCCTGTAATCTCATGTTATTCCTCTATCCATATCTCCTCTTCCTGTAATCTCTGTTATTCCTCTATCCATATCTCCTCCTCTGTTATTCCTCTATCCATATCTCCTCTTCCTGTAATCTCTGTTATTCCTCTACCCATATCTCTTCTTCCTGTAATCTCCTGCTATTCCTCTACCATATCTCCTCTTCCTGTAATCTCCCTGTTATTCCTCTATCCATATCTCCTCTTCCTGTAATCTCTGTTATTCCTCTATCCATATCTCCTCTTCCTGTAATCTCCTGTTATTCCTCTCTCCATATCTCCTCTTCGTATAATCCCTGTTATTCCTCTATTCATATTTCCTCTTCATGTATTCTCTGTTCTTCCTTTATCCATATCTCCTCTTCCTGTAATCTTCTATGTTATTCCTCTATCCATATCTCCTCTTCCTGTAATCTCCTGTTATTCCTCTATCCATATTTTCTCTGCATGTAATCTCCTCTGTTATTCCCCTATCCATATTTTCTCTTCCTGTAATCTCTCTGTTATTCCTCTATCCATATCTCCTCTTCCTGTAATCTCATGTTATTCCTCTATCCATATCTCCTATTCCTGTAATCTCTGTTATTCCTCTATCCATATCTCCTCCTCCTGTAATCTCTGTTATTCCTCTACCCATATCTCTTCTTCCTGTAATCTCCTGCTATTCCTCTACCATATCTCCTCTTCCTGTAATCTCCCTGTTATTCCTCTATCCATATCTCCTCTTCCTGTAATCTCTGTTATTCCTCTATCCATATCTCCTCTTCCTGTAATCTCCTGTTATTCCTCTCTCCATATCTCCTCTTCGTATAATCCCTGTTATTCCTCTATTCATATTTCCTCTTCACGTATTCTCTGTTCTTCCTTTATCCATATCTCCTCTTCCTGTAATCTTCTATGTTATTCCTCTATCCATATCTCCTCTTCCTGTAATCTCCTGTTATTCCTCTATCCATATTTTCTCTGCATGTAATCTCCTCTGTTATTCCCCTATCCATATTTTCTCTTCCTGTAATCTCTCTGTTATTCCTCTATCCATATCTCCTCTTCCTGTAATCTCATGTTATTCCTCTATCCATATCTCCTATTCCTGTAATCTCTGTTATTCCTCTATCCATATCTCCTCCTCTGTTATTCCTCTATCCATATCTCCTCTTCCTGTAATCTCTGTTATTCCTCTACCCATATCTCTTCTTCCTGTAATCTCCTGCTATTCCTCTACCATATCTCCTCTTCCTGTAATCTCCCTGTTATTCCTCTATCCATATCTCCTCTTCCTGTAATCTCTGTTATTCCTCTATTAATATCTCCTCTTCCTGTAATCTCCTGTTATTCCTCTACCATATCTCCTCTTCCTGTAATCTCCTGTTATTCCTCTATCCATATCTCCTCTTCCTGTAATCTCTCTGTTATTCCTCTATCCATATCTTCTCTTCCTGTAATCTCCCTGTTATTCCTTTATCCATATATCCTCTTCCTGTAGTCTCCTGTTATTCCTCTATCCATATCTCCTATTCCTGTAATCTCTGTTATTCCTATATCCATATCTCCTCTTCCTGTAATCTGTTATTCCTCTATCCACATCTCCTCTTCCTGTAATCTCTGTTATTCCTCTATCCATATCTCCTCTTCCTGTCAGCTCTGTTATTCCTCTATCCATATCTCCTCTTCCTGTAATCTGTTATTCCTCTATCCATATCACTTCTTCCTGTAATCTCCTGTTATTCCTCTATCCATATCTTCTCTTCCTGTAATCTCCTCTGTTATTCCTCTATCCAAATCTCCTCTTCCTGTAATCTCTGTTATTCCTCTATCCATATCTCCTCTTCCTGTATTCTCTCTATCATTCCTCTATACATATCTCCTCTTCCTGTAATCTCTCTATCATTCCTCTATACATATCTCCTCTTCCTGTAATCTCCTGTTATTCCTCTATCCATATCTTCTCTTCCTATAATCTCTCTGTTATTCATCTATCCATATCTCCTCTTCCTGTAATCTCCCTGTTCTTCCTTTATCCATATCTCCTCTTCCTGTAATCTCCTGTTATTCCTCTATCCATATCTCCTCTTCCTGTAATCTCTGTTATTCCTCTATCCACATCTCCTCTTCCTGTAATCTCTGTTATTCCTCTATCCATATCACTTCTTCCTGTAATCTTCTGTTATTCCTCTATCCATATCTCCTCTTCCTGTAATCTCTGTTACTCCTCTATCCATATCCCCTCTTCCTGTAATCTCTGTTATTCCTCTATCTATATCTTCTCTTCCTGTATTTTCCTGTTATTCCTCTATCCATATCGCCTCTTCATGTAATCTCCTGTTATTCCTCTATCCATATTTTCTCTGCATGTAATCTCCTCTGTTATTCCTCTATCAATATTTTCTCTTCCTGTAATCTCTCTGTTATTCCTCTACCCATATCTCCTCTTCCTGTAATCTCATGTTATTCCTCTATCCATATCTCCTCTTCCTGTAATCTCTGTTATTCCTCTATCCATATCTCCTCCTCTGTTATTCCTCTATCCATATCTCCTCTTCCTGTAATCTCTGTTATTCCTCTACCCATATCTCTTCTTCCTGTAATCTCCTGCTATTCCTCTACCATATCTCCTCTTCCTGTAATCTCCCTGTTATTCCTCTATCCATATCTCCTCTTCCTGTAATCTCTGTTATTCCTCTATCCATATCTCCTCTTCCTGTAATCTCCTGTTATTCCTCTCTCCATATCTCCTCTTCGTATAATCCCTGTTATTCCTCTATTCATATTTCCTCTTCATGTATTCTCTGTTCTTCCTTTATCCATATCTCCTCTTCCTGTAATCTTCTATGTTATTCCTCTATCCATATCTCCTCTTCCTGTAATCTCCTGTTATTCCTCTATCCATATTTTCTCTGCATGTAATCTCCTCTGTTATTCCCCTATCCATATTTTCTCTTCCTGTAATCTCTCTGTTATTCCTCTATCCATATCTCCTCTTCCTGTAATCTCATGTTATTCCTCTATCCATATCTCCTATTCCTGTAATCTCTGTTATTCCTCTATCCATATCTCCTCCTCCTGTAATCTCTGTTATTCCTCTACCCATATCTCTTCTTCCTGTAATCTCCTGCTATTCCTCTACCATATCTCCTCTTCCTGTAATCTCCCTGTTATTCCTCTATCCATATCTCCTCTTCCTGTAATCTCTGTTATTCCTCTATCCATATCTCCTCTTCCTGTAATCTCCTGTTATTCCTCTCTCCATATCTCCTCTTCGTATAATCCCTGTTATTCCTCTATTCATATTTCCTCTTCACGTATTCTCTGTTCTTCCTTTATCCATATCTCCTCTTCCTGTAATCTTCTATGTTATTCCTCTATCCATATCTCCTCTTCCTGTAATCTCCTGTTATTCCTCTATCCATATTTTCTCTGCATGTAATCTCCTCTGTTATTCCCCTATCCATATTTTCTCTTCCTGTAATCTCTCTGTTATTCCTCTATCCATATCTCCTCTTCCTGTAATCTCATGTTATTCCTCTATCCATATCTCCTATTCCTGTAATCTCTGTTATTCCTCTATCCATATCTCCTCCTCTGTTATTCCTCTATCCATATCTCCTCTTCCTGTAATCTCTGTTATTCCTCTACCCATATCTCTTCTTCCTGTAATCTCCTGCTATTCCTCTACCATATCTCCTCTTCCTGTAATCTCCCTGTTATTCCTCTATCCATATCTCCTCTTCCTGTAATCTCTGTTATTCCTCTATTAATATCTCCTCTTCCTGTAATCTCCTGTTATTCCTCTACCATATCTCCTCTTCCTGTAATCTCCTGTTATTCCTCTATCCATATCTCCTCTTCCTGTAATCTCTCTGTTATTCCTCTATCCATATCTTCTCTTCCTGTAATCTCCCTGTTATTCCTTTATCCATATATCCTCTTCCTGTAGTCTCCTGTTATTCCTCTATCCATATCTCCTATTCCTGTAATCTCTGTTATTCCTATATCCATATCTCCTCTTCCTGTAATCTGTTATTCCTCTATCCACATCTCCTCTTCCTGTAATCTCTGTTATTCCTCTATCCATATCTCCTCTTCCTGTCATCTCTGTTATTCCTCTATCCATATCTCCTCTTCCTGTAATCTGTTATTCCTCTATCCATATCACTTCTTCCTGTAATCTCCTGTTATTCCTCTATCCATATCTTCTCTTCCTGTAATCTCCTCTGTTATTCCTCTATCCAAATCTCCTCTTCCTGTAATCTCTGTTATTCCTCTATCCATATCTCCTCTTCCTGTAATCTGTTATTCCTCTATCCACATCTCCTCTTCCTGTAATCTCTGTTATTCCTCTATCCATATCTCCTCTTCCTGTCATCTCTGTTATTCCTCTATCCATATCTCCTCTTCCTGTAATCTGTTATTCCTCTATCCATATCACTTCTTCCTGTAATCTCCTGTTATTCCTCTATCCATATCTTCTCTTCCTGTAATCTCCTCTGTTATTCCTCTATCCAAATCTCCTCTTCCTGTAATCTCTGTTATTCCTCTATCCATATCTCCTCTTCCTGTATTCTCTCAGTTATTTCTCTAGCCATATATCCTCTTCCTGTAATCTCTCTATCATTCCTCTATGCATATCTCCTCTTCCTGTAATCTACTCTTATTCCTCTATCCATATCTCCTCTTCCTGTAATCTCTCTGTTATTCCTCTATCCATATCTCCTCTTCCTGTAATCTCTGTTATTCCTCTATCCATATCTCCTCTTCCTGTAATCTCTGCTATTCCTCTATCCATATCTCCTCTTCCTGTAATCTCTGTTATTCCTCTATCCATGTCTCCTCTTCCTGTAATCTCTGTTATTCCTCTATCCATATCTCCTCATCCTGTAATCTCTGTTATTCCTCTATCCATATCTCCTCTTCCCGTAATATCTCTGTTATTCCTCTATCCATATCTCCTCTTCCTGTAATCTCCTGTTCTTCCTCTATCCATGTCTCCTCTTCCTGTAATCTCTGTTATTCCTCTATCCATATCTCCTCTTCCTGTAATCTCTGTTATTCCTCTATCCATATCTCCTATTACTGTAATCTCTCAGTTATTCCTCTATCCATATCTTCTCTTCCTGTAATCTCTGTTATTCCTCTATCCATATCTCCTCTTCCTGTAATCTCTGTTATTCCTCTATCCATATCTCCTCTTCCTGTATTCTCTGTTATTCCTCTACCATATCTCCTCTTCCTGTAATCTGTGTTATTCCTCTATCCATATCTCCTCTTCCTTTAATCTCTCTGTTATTCCTCTATCCATATCTCCTCTTACTGTAATCTCTGTTATTCCTCTATCCATATCACCCCTTCCTGTAATCTCCTCTGTTATTCCTCTATCCATATCTCCTCTTCCTGTAATCTCCTGTTATTCCTCTATCCATATCTGCTCTTCCTATAATCCCTCTGTTATTCCTCTCTCCATATCTCCTCTTCGTATAATCCCTGTTATTCCTCTATTCATATTTCCTCTTCATGTATTCTCTGTTCTTCCTTTATCCATATCTCCTCTTTCTGTAATCTTCTATGTTATTCCTCTATCCATATCTCCTCCTCCTGTAATCTGTTATTCCTCTATCCATATCTCCTCTTCCTGTAATCTCTGTTATTCCTCTATCCATATCTCCTCTTCCTGTAATCTCATGTTATTCCTCTATCCATATCTCCTATTCCTGTAATCTCCCTGTTATTCCTCTATCCATATCTCCTCTTCCTGTAATCTCTGTTATTCCTCTATCCATATCTCCTCCTCTGTTATTCCTCTATCCATATCTCCTCTTCCTGTAATCTCTGTTATTCCTCTATCCATAATCTCCTCTTCCTGTAATCTCTCTGTTATTCCTCTATCCATATCTCCTCTTCCTGTAATCTCCTGTTATTCCTCTATCCATATCTCCTCTTCCTGTAATCTCTGTTATTCCTCTATCCATAATCTCCTCTTCCTGTAATCTCTCTGTTATTCCTCTATCTATATCTCCTCTTCCTGTAATCCCCTGTTATTACTCTCTCCATATCTCCTCTTCCTATAATCCCTCTGTTATTCCTCTATTCATATTTCCTCTTCCTGTAATCTCTGTTCTTCCTCTATCCATATCTCCTCTCCCTGTAATCTATGTTAATCCTCTATCCATATCTACTCTTCATGTAATCTCGTGTTATTCCTCTATCCATATTTTCTCTTCATGTAATCTCCTCTTCCTGTAATCTCTGTTATTCCTATATCCATATCTCCTCTTCCTGTAATCTCTGTTATTCCTCTATCCATATCTCCTATTACTGTAATCTCTCAGTTATTCCTCTATCCATATCTTCTCTTCCTGTAATCTCTCTGTTATTCCTCTATCCATATCTCCTCTTCCTGTAATCTCTCTGTTATTCCTCTATCCATATCTCCTCTTCCTGTAATCTCTGTTATTCCTCTACCCATATCTCTTCTTCCTGTAATCTCCTGCTATTCCTCTACCATATCTCCTCTTCCTGTAATCTCTCTGTTATTCCTCTATCAATATTACCTCTTCTTGTAATCTCTGTTATTCCTCTATCCATATCTCCTCTTCCTGTAATCTCCTGTTATTCCTCTCTCCATATCTCCTATTACTGTAATCTCTCAGTTATTCCTCTATCCATATCTTCTCTTCCTGTAATCTCTCTGTTATTCCTCTATCCATATCTCCTCTTCCGGTAATCTCTGTTATTCCTCTACCCATATCTCTTCTTCCTGTAATCTCCTGCTATTCCTCTACCATATCTCCTCTTCCTGTAATCTCCTGTTATTCCTCTATCCATATCTTCTCTTCCTGTAATCTCTGTTATCCCTCTACCCATACCTCCTCTTCCTGTAATCTCTCTGTTATTCCTCTATCAATATTACCTCTTCCTGTAATCTCTGTTATTCCTCTATCCATATCTCCTCTTCCTGTAATCTCCCTGTTATTCCTCTATCCATATCTCCTCTTCCTGTAATCTCTGTTATTCCTCTATCCATATCTCCTCTTCCTGTAATCTCTGCTATTCCTCTATCCATATCTCCTCTTCCTGTAATCTCTGTTATTCCTCTATCCATGTCTCCTCTTCCTGTAATCTCTGTTATTCCTCTATCCATATCTCCTCTTCCTGTAATCTCTGTTATTCCTCTATCCATATCTCCTCTTCCTGTAATATCTCTGTTATTCCTCTATCCATATCTCCTCTTCCTGTAATCTCTCTTATTCCTCTATCCATATCTCCTCTTCCTGTAATCTCTGTTATTCCTCTATCCATATCTCCTCTTCCTGTAATCTCTGCTATTCCTCTATCCATATCTCCTCTTCCTGTAATCTCTGTTATTCCTCTATCCATGTCTCCTCTTCCTGTAATCTCTGTTATTCCTCTATCCATGTCTCCTCTTCCTGTAATCTCTGTTATTCCTCTATCCATATCTCCTCTTCCTGTAATCTCTGTTATTCCTCTATCCATATCTCCTATTACTGTAATCTCTCAGTTATTCCTCTATCCATATCTCCTCTTCCTGTAATCTCTGTTATTCCTCTATCCATATCTCCTATTACTGTAATCTCTCAGTTATTCCTCTATCCATATCTTCTCTTCCTGTAATCTCCCTGTTATTCCTCTATCCATATCTCCTCTTCCTGTAATCTCCTGTTATTCCTCTCTCCATATCTCCTATTACTGTAATCTCTCAGTTATTCCTCTATCCATATCTTCTCTTCCTGTAATCTCTCTGTTATTCCTCTATCCATATCTCCTCTTCCTGTAATCTCTGTTATTCCTCTACCCATATCTCTTCTTCCTGTAATCTCTCTGTTATTCCTCTACCATATCTCCTCTTCCTGTAATCTCCTGTTATTCCTCTATCCATATCTTCTCTTCCTGTAATCTCTGTTATCCCTCTACCCATACCTCCTCTTCCTGTAATCTCTCTGTTATTCCTCTATCCATATTACCTCTTCCTGTAATCTCTGTTATTCCTCTATCCATATCTCCTATTCCTGTAATCTCCCTGTTATTCCTCTATCCATGTCTCCTCTTCCTGTCATCTCTGTTATTCCTCTATCCATATCTCCTATTACTGTAATCTCTCAGTTATTCCTCTATCCATATCTCCTCTTCCTGTAATCTCTGTTATTCCTCTATCCATATCTCCTCTTCCTGTAATCTCTGTTATTCCTCTATCCATATCTCCTCTTCCTGTAATCTCATGTTATTCCTCTATCCATATCTCCTATTCCTGTAATCTCCCTGTTATTCCTCTATCCATGTCTCCTCTTCCTGTCATCTTTGTTATTCCTCTATCCATATCTCCTATTACTGTAATCTCTCAGTTATTCCTCTATCCATATCTCCTCTTCCTGTAATCTCTGTTATTCCTCTATCCATATCTCCTCTTCCTGTAATCTCTGTTATTCCTCTATCCATATCTCCTCTTCCTGTAATCTCTGTTATTCCTATATCCATATCTCCTCTTCCTGTAATCTGTTATTCCTCTATCCATATCTCCTCTTCCTGTAATCTCTGTTATTCCTCTATCCATATCTCCTCTTCCTGTAATCTTTGTTATTCCTCTATCCATATCTCCTATTACTGTAATCTCTCAGTTATTCCTCTATCCATATCTCCTCTTCCTGTAATCTGTTATTCCTATATCCATATCTCCTCTTCCTGTAATCTGTTATTCCTCTATCCATGTCTCCTCTTCCTGTAATCTCTGTTATTCCTCTATCCATATCTCCTCTTCCTGTAATCTCTCAGTTATTCCTCTATCCATATCTCCTCTTCCTGTAATCTCTGTTATTCCTCTATCCATATCTTCTCTTCCTGTAATCTCCCTGTTATTCCTCTATCCATATCTCCTCTTCCTGTAATCTCTGTTATTCCTCTATCCATATCTCCTATTCCTGTAATCTCCCTGTTATTCCTCTATCCATGTCTCCTCTTCCTGTCATCTCTGTTATTCCTCTATCCATATCTCCTATTACTGTAATCTCTCAGTTATTCCTCTATCCATATCTCC
Source organism: Rhinoderma darwinii (assembly GCF_050947455.1). Classification (NCBI taxonomy): domain Eukaryota; kingdom Metazoa; phylum Chordata; class Amphibia; order Anura; family Rhinodermatidae; genus Rhinoderma; species Rhinoderma darwinii. The sequence goes on from NC_134687.1 coordinate 1,792,747, forward strand.
TCTTCCTGTAATCTCTGTTATTCCTCTATCCATATCTCCTCTTCCTGTAATCTCATGTTATTCCTCTATCCATATCTCCTCTTCCTGTAATCTGTTATTCCTATATCCATATCTCCTCTTCCTGTAATCTGTTATTCCTCTATCCATATCTCCTCTTCCTGCAATCTCTGTTATTCCTCTATCCATATCTCCTCTTCCTGTAATCTCTGTTATTCCTCTATCCATACCTCCTCTTCCTGTAATCTTTGTTATTCCTCTATCCATATCTCCTCTTCCTGTAATCTTTGTTATTCCTCTATCCATATCTCCTCTTCCTGTAATCTTTGTTATTCCTCTACCCATATCTCTTCTTCCTGTAATCTCCTGCTATTCCTCTACCATATCTCCTCTTCCTGTAATCTCCTGTTATTCCTCTATCCATATCTTCTCTTCCTGTAATCTCTGTTATCCCTCTACCCATACCTCCTCTTCCTGTAATCTCTGTTATTCCTCTATCCATATCTCCTCTTCCTGTAATCTCTGTTATTCCTCTATCCATATCTCCTCTTCCTGTAATATCTCTGTTATTCCTCTATCCATATCTCCTCTTCCTGTAATATCCTGTTCTTCCTCTATCCATGTCTCCTCTTCCTGTAATCTCTGTTATTCCTCTATCCATATCTCCTCTTCCTGTAATCTCTGTTATTCCTCTATCCATATCTCCTATTACTGTAATCTCTCAGTTATTCCTCTATCCATATCTCCTCTTCCTGTAATCTCTGTTATTCCTCTATCCATATCTCCTATTACTGTAATCTCTCAGTTATTCCTCTATCCATATCTTCTCTTCCTGTAATCTCCCTGTTATTCCTCTATCCATATCTCCTCTTCCTGTAATCTCCTGTTATTCCTCTCTCCATATCTCCTATTACTGTAATCTCTCTGTTATTCCTCTATCCATATCTCCTCTTCCTGTAATCTCTGTTATTCCTCTACCCATATCTCTTCTTCCTGTAATCTCTCTGTTATTCCTCTACCATATCTCCTCTTCCTGTAATCTCCTGTTATTCCTCTATCCATATCTTCTCTTCCTGTAATCTCTGTTATCCCTCTACCCATACCTCCTCTTCCTGTAATCTCTCTGTTATTCCTCTATCCATATTACCTCTTCCTGTAATCTCTGTTATTCCTCTATCCATATCTCCTATTCCTGTAATCTCCCTGTTATTCCTCTATCCATATCTCCTATTACTGTAATCTCTCAGTTATTCCTCTATCCATATCTCCTCTTCCTGTCATCTCTGTTATTCCTCTATCCATATCTCCTATTACTGTAATCTCTCAGTTATTCCTCTATCCATATCTCCTCTTCCTGTAATCTCTGTTATTCCTCTATCCATATCTCCTCTTCCTGTAATCTCTGTTATTCCTCTATCCATATCTCCTCTTCCTGTAATCTCATGTTATTCCTCTATCCATATCTCCTATTCCTGTAATCTCCCTGTTATTCCTCTATCCATGTCTCCTCTTCCTGTCATCTTTGTTATTCCTCTATCCATATCTCCTATTACTGTAATCTCTCAGTTATTCCTCTATCCATATCTCCTCTTCCTGTAATCTCTGTTATTCCTCTATCCATATCTCCTCTTCCTGTAATCTCTGTTATTCCTCTATCCATATCTCCTCTTCCTGTAATCTCTGTTATTCCTATATCCATATCTCCTCTTCCTGTAATCTGTTATTCCTCTATCCATATCTCCTCTTCCTGTAATCTCTGTTATTCCTCTATCCATATCTCCTCTTCCTGTAATCTTTGTTATTCCTCTATCCATATCTCCTATTACTGTAATCTCTCAGTTATTCCTCTATCCATATCTCCTCTTCCTGTAATCTGTTATTCCTATATCCATATCTCCTCTTCCTGTAATCTGTTATTCCTCTATCCATGTCTCCTCTTCCTGTAATCTCTGTTATTCCTCTATCCATATCTCCTCTTCCTGTAATCTCTGTTATTCCTCTATCCATATCTTCTCTTCCTGTAATCTCCCTGTTATTCCTCTATCCATATCTCCTCTTCCTGTAATCTCTGTTATTCCTCTATCCATATCTCCTATTCCTGTAATCTCCCTGTTATTCCTCTATCCATGTCTCCTCTTCCTGTCATCTCTGTTATTCCTCTATCCATATCTCCTATTACTGTAATCTCTCAGTTATTCCTCTATCCATATCTCCTCTTCCTGTAATCTCTGTTATTCCTCTATCCATATCTCCTCTTCCTGTAATCTCATGTTATTCCTCTATCCATATCTCCTCTTCCTGTAATCTGTTATTCCTATATCCATATCTCCTCTTCCTGTAATCTGTTATTCCTCTATCCATATCTCCTCTTCCTGCAATCTCTGTTATTCCTCTATCCATATCTCCTCTTCCTGTAATCTTTGTTATTCCTCTATCCATATCTCCTCTTCCTGTAATCTCTGTTATTCCTCTATCCATATCTCCTCTTCCTGTAATCTTTGTTATTCCTCTATCCATATCTCCTCTTCCTGTATTATTCCTCTATCCATATCTTCTCTTCCTGTAATCTCTGTTATTCCTCTATCCATATCTCCTCTTCCTGTAATCTCTCTGTTATTCCTCTATCCATATCTCCTCTTCCTGTAATCTCCTGTTATTCCTCTATCCATATCTCCTCTTCCTGTAATCTCATGTTATTCCTCTATCCATATCTCCTCTTCCTGTAATCTCTGTTATTCCTATATCCATATCTCCTCTTCCTGTAATCTGTTATTCCTCTATCCATATCTCCTCTTCCTGTAATCTCTGTTATTCCTCTATCCATATCTCCTCTTCCTGTAATCTTTGTTATTCCTCTATCCATATCTCCTCTTCCTGTAATCTCTGTTATTCCTCTATCCATATCTCCTCTTCCTGTAATCTCTCTGTTATTCCTCTATCCATATCTCCTCTTCCTGTAATCTCCTGTTATTCCTCTATCCATATCTCCTCTTCCTGTAATCTCATGTTATTCCTCTATCCATATCTCCTCTTCCTGTAATCTCTGTTATTCCTCTATCCATATCTCCTCTTCCTGTAATCTCTGTTATTCCTATATCCATATCTCCTCTTCCTGTAATCTCTGTTATTCCTCTATCCATATCTCCTCTTCCTGTAATCTCTCTGTTATTCCTCTATCCATATCTCCTCTTCCTGTAATCTCTGTTATTCCTCTATCCATATCTCCTCTTCCTGTAATCTCTGTTATTCCTCTATCCATATCTCTTCTTCCTGTAATCTCTGTTATTCCTCTATCCATATCTCCTCTTCCTACAGTCTCCTTTACATATAGTTCTCTCTTTACTACTGTCTCTGTTATTCCTCTACCCCTAATTTTAAACATTCTTCATAATGGTATAAACATAATATATCCCTCCTGCGCTTCCCTCCACGTCCACTCATGTCCTTCTTTACCGACTTACTACTGTCTCCTCTTCATATACTCCTCCCTTTACTCAGACCTCTCTATACACTCCTCCCTTTACTACTGTTTCCTCTCCATATACTCCTCTTTTTACTACAGCCTCCTCTCCATATACTCCTCTTTTTACTACAGCCTCCTCTCCATATACTCCTCTCTTTACTACAGTCTCCTCTCCATATTCTCTTCTCTTTACTACTGTCTCCTCTCCATATATTCCTCCCTTTACTACTGTCTCCTCTCCATATACTCCTCTCTTTACTACTGTCTCCTCTCCATATATTCCTCCCTTTACTACTGTCTCCTCTCCATATACTCCTCTCTTTACTACTGTCTCCTCTCCATATACTCCTCTCTTTACTACTGTCTCCTCTCCATATATTCCTCCCTTTACTACTGTCTCCTCTCCATATACTCCTCTCTTTACTACTGTCTCCTCTCCATATACTCCTCTCTTTACTACTGCCTCCTCTCCATATTCTCTTCTCTTTACTACTGTCTCCTTTCCATATACTCCTCTCTTTACTACAGTCTCCTCTCCATATTCTCTTCTCTTTACTACTGTCTCCTTTCCATATACTCCTCTCTTTACTACTGTCTCCTCTCCATATGCTCCTCTCTTTACTACAGTCTCCTCTCCATATACTCCTCTCTTTACTACTGTCTCCTCTCCATATACTCCTCTCTTTACTACTGTCTCCTCTCCATATTCTCTTCTCTTTACTACTGTCTCCTCTCCATATACTCCTCTCTTTACTACTGTCTCCTCTCCATATACTCCTCTCTTTACTACTGTCTCCTCTCCATATTCTCTTCTCTTTACTACTGTCTCCTCTCCATATTCTCTTCTCTTTACTACTGTCTCCTCTCCATATACTCCTCTCTTTACTACTGTCTCCTCTCCATATTCTCTTCTCTTTACTACTGTCTCCTCTCCATATACTCCTCTCTTTACTACTGTCTCCTCTCCATATACTCCTCTCTTTACTACTGTCTCCTCTCCATATTCTCTTCTCTTTACTACTGTCTCCTCTCCATATACTCCTCTCTTTACTACTGTCTCCTCTCCATATACTCCTCTCTTTACTACTGTCTCCTCTCCATATACTCCTCTTTACTACTGCCTCCTCTCCATATTCTCTTCTCTTTACTACTGTCTCCTTTCCATATACTCCTCTCTTTACTACTGTCTCCTCTCCATATACTCCTCTCTTTACTACAGTCTCCTCTCCATATGCTCTTCTCTTTACTACTGTCTCCTTTCCATATACTCCTCTCTTTACTACTGTCTCCTCTCCATATGCTCCTCTCTTTACTACAGTCTCCTCTCCATATACTCCTCTCTTTACTACTGTCTCCTCTCCATATACTCCTCTCTTTACTACTGTCTCCTCTCCATATACTCCTCTCTTTACTACTGTCTCCTCTCCATATTCTCTTCTCTTTACTACTGCCTCCTCTCCATACACTCCTCTCTTTACTACAGTCTCCTCTCCATATACTCCTCTCTTTACTACTGTCTTTTCTCTATACACTCCTCTCTTTACTACTGTCTCCTCTCCATATAATCTTCTCCTGCCTCCGTTTTCTATATTTAATCTGCTACTTCTGTTTTCTCTTGGTTCTCCTGCTCCTCGCTGCCTCCATGTTTCTTCCTGTACAGTCTCCTCACCTCTCCTGAGCATGGTCCTTATTCTCTGGTCTAGGCCTCCATGTTTTCTTCCTGTACAGTCTCCTCACCTCTCCTGAGCATGGTCCTTATTCTCTGGTCTAGGCCTCCATGTTTTCTTCCTGTACAGTCTCCTCACCTCTCCTGAGCATGGTCCCACCTCTCCTGAGCATGGTCCTTATTCTCTGGTATTGGCCTCAATGTTTTCTTCCTGTACCGTCTCCTCACCTCTCGTGAGAATGGTCTTTACCTCCATGTTTTCTTCCTCTACAGTCTCCTCTCCTGAGTATGGCCTTTATTCTCTGGTCTCGGCCTCTGTGTTTTCTTCCTGTACAGTCTCCACTCCTGAGAATGGTCCTTATTCTCTGGCCTTGGTCTCCATGTTTTCTTTCTGTACAGTCTCCTCTCCTGGGCCTGGTCCTTATTCTCTGGTCTTGGTCTCCATGTTTTCTTCCTGTACAGTCTCCTCTCCTGAGCATGGTCCTTATTCTCTGGTCTTGGTCTCCATGTTTTCTTCTTGTACAGTCTCCTCTCCTGAGCATGGTCCTTATTCACTGGTCTAGGCCTCCATGTTTTCTTCCTGTACAGTCTCCTCTCCTGAGCATGGTCCTTATTCTCTGGTATTGGCCTCCATGTTTTCTTCCTGTACAGTCTCCTCACCTCTCCTGAGCATGGTCTTTACCTCCATGTTTTCTTCCTCTACAGCCTCCTCTCCTCTCCTGAGCATGGCCTTTATTCTCTGGTCTCGGTCTCTGTGTTTTCTTCCTGTACAGTCGTCTCCACTCCTGAGAATGGTCCTTATTCTCTGACCTTGGTCTCCATGTTTTCTTTCTGTACAGTCTCCTCACCTCTCCTGAGCATGGTCCTTATTCTCTGGTCTAGGCCTCCATGTTTTCTTCCTGTACAGTCTCCTCTCCTGATCATGCTCCTTATTCTCAGGTCTTGGCCTCCTTGTTTTCTTTCTGTACAGTCTCCTCACCTCTCCTGAGCATGGTCCTTATTCTCAGGTCTTGTCCTCCTGTTTTCTTTCTGTACAGTCTCCTCACCTCTCCTGAGCATGGTCTTTATTCTCTGGTCTTGATCTCCATGTTTTCTTCCTGTACAGTCTCCTCTCCTCTCCTGAGCATGGTCCTTACGCTCTGGTCTTGGTCTCCATGTTTTCTTCCTGTACAGTCTCCTCACCTCTCCTGAGCATGGTCTTTATTCTCCGGTCTTGGTCTCCATGTTTTCTTCCTGTACAGTCTCCTCACCTCTCCTGAGCATGGTCTTTACTCTCTGGTCTTGGTCTCCATGTTTTCTTCCTGTACAGTCTCCTCTCCTGAGCATGGTCCTTATTCTCTGGTCTTGGCTTCCATGTTTTCTTCCTGTATAGTCTCCTCACCTCTCCTGAGCATGGTCCTTATTCTCTGGTCTTGGTCTCCATGTTTTCTTCCTGTACAGTCTCATCTCCTCTCCTGAGCATGGTCCTTACTCTCTGGTCTTGGTCTCCATGTTTTCTTCCTGTACAGTCTCCTCTCCTGAGCATGGTCCTTACTCTCTGGTCTTGGTCTCCATGTTTTCTTCCTGTACAGTCTCCTCTCCTGAGCATGGTCCTTATTCTCTGGTCTTGGCTTCCATGTTTTCTTCCTGTATAGTCTCCTCACCTCTCCTGAGCATGGTCCTTATTCTCTGGTCTTGGTCTCCATGTTTTCTTCCTGTACAGTCTCATCTCGTCTCCTGAGCATGGTCCTTATTCACTGGTCTTGGCTTCCATGTTTTCTTCCTGTATAGTCTCCTCACCTCTCCTGAGCATGGTCCTTATTCTCTGGTCTTGGTCTCCATGTTTTCTTCCTGTACAGTCTCCTCTCCTGAGCATGGTCCTTATTCTCTGGTCTCTGCCTCTGTTGTGTTTCTTTCCCCAGGAGTCCATCAATTATGACACACAAACCTTTGCCCTGAACTGAGATCTGCAGATTTCTATAAATTTCTTCCTGCTAGGAATGTATTGTATAAGTCCCACACCTCACCTGTCACCATACAGGTGTAGCTTCAGATAAGAGAGAGTGATGATGAACACACTATAATAGTGACAATAGCGGGCAGGACTCCTACCATGACACCCTGATAATGTGGAGGAGGGCCAGGACTCCTACCATGACACCCTGATAAAGTGGGGGAGCGGCAGGTGATCCAGACACTATTCTGGAGACTCCTCCACCAGTCACCAGGAGAACTCTGTCAAATTTTAACAAATAAAGAATTTTAACCTTTCTGCTAAATAAAACTATTACTTGGAAATCTATTCTGAGCTGGAAAAACGAAATGTTCACCAAAGATTAACCCTTTACAAAACTAGAGAAAGAAGTACTGGTCCACAGAGCTAGCACTCTAATTTGTGGGAGAAAAAAAGACAGTGTTTGCATCGTATATTCTTGAAGGTTAGTGTCCCTATAAAGATAATAGTGAGGACATCTGACCAAGGACATGAGGTGGACGTACCAACCCTCGTCTGACAAAACATTAACCTAATTACAAACATCGAGTCTGAAAAAAGAAATCCCGTGAGGCTGCATGTTGGGCGTTGTTACCATAAACATATAGAACGTTCATACCATAAACATATAGAACGTTCATACCATAAACATATAGAACGTCTCTATACCTAAACATATTGATACCTTAAACATATAGACCGTTGATTCCATAAACATTAGGAGAAATAGGTGACGGACGAAGTTTACGGCTCCCTTCAGCACATGAAGTTGCTGTGATGGTTGGAGATCTGTCCTGTGGTTTAGAACATTTATCGGTAACGTTGAGATATTCCACGTGTGATTCCTGTATGTTTATTATTAGGATCAGTAGAATAGAAAGAAGCGTCTGCACATATAAAACAGCTATATGTTCAGCAGAGGTAGATGTATACTCCTCTACAGGTAACAGTACTGTATATACAGCTATATGTTCAGCAGAGGGGGTGTATACTCCTCTACAGCTAATAGCACTGTATATACAGCTATATGTTCAGCAGAGGTAGATGTATACTCCTCTACAGGTAACAGCACTGTATATACAGCTATATGTTCAGCAGAGGTAGATGTATACTCCTCTACAGGTAACAGCACTGTATATACAGCTATATGTTCAGCAGAGGTAGATGTATACTCCTCTACAGGTAACAGCACTGTATATACAGCTATAGGTTCAGCAGAGGGGGTGTATACTCCTCTACAGGTAACAGCACTGTATATACAGCTATATGTTCAGCAGAGGGGGTGTATACTCCTCTACAGGTAACAGCACTGTATATACAGCTATATGTTCAGCAGAGGTAGATGTATACTCCTCTACAGGTAACAGCACTGTATATACAGCTATATGTTCAGCAGAGGTAGATGTATACTCCTCTACAGGTAACAGCACTGTATATACAGCTATATGTTCAGCAGAGGTAGATGTATACTCCTCTACAGGTAACAGCACTGTATATACAGCTATATGTTCAGCAGAGGTAGATGTATACTCCTCTACAGGTAACAGCACTGTATATACAGCTATATGTTCAGCAGAGGTAGATGTATACTCCTCTACAGGTAACAGCACTGTATATACAGCTATATGTTCAGCAGAGGTAGATGTATACTCCTCTACAGGTAACAGCACTGTATATACAGCTATATGTTCAGCAGAGGTAGATGTATACTCCTCTACAGGTAACCAGCACTGTATATACAGCTATATGTTCAGCAGAGGGGGTGTATACTCCTCTACAGCTAATAGCACTGTATATACAGCTATATGTTCAGCAGAGGTAGATGTATACTCCTCTACAGGTAACAGCACTGTATATACAGCTATATGTTCAGCAGAGGTAGATGTATACTCCTCTACAGGTAACAGCACTGTATATACAGCTATAGGTTCAGCAGAGGGGGTGTATACTCCTCTACAGGTAACAGCACTGTATATACAGCTATAGGTTCAGCAGAGGGGGTGTATACTCCTCTACAGGTAACAGCACTGTATATACAGCTATATGTTCAGCAGAGGTAGATGTATACTCCTCTACAGGTAACAGCACTGTATATACAGCTATATGTTCAGCAGAGGTAGATGTATACTCCACTACAGGTAACAGCACTGTATATACAGCTATATGTTCAGCAGAGGTAGATGTATACTCCTCTACAGGTAACAGCACTGTATATACAGCTATATGTTCAGCAGAGGGGGTGTATACTCCTCTACAGGTAACCAGCACTGTATATACAGCTATATGTTCAGCAGAGGTAGATGTATACTCCTCTACAGGTAACAGCACTGTATATACAGCTATATGTTCAGCAGAGGTAGATGTATACTCCTCTACAGGTAACAGCACTGTATATACAGCTATATGTTCAGCAGAGGGGGTGTATACTCCTCTACAGCTAATAGCACTGTATATACAGCTATATGTTCAGCAGAGGTAGATGTATACTCCTCTACAGGTAACAGCACTGTATATACAGCTATATGTTCAGCAGAGGGGGTGTATACTCCTCTACAGGTAACAGCACTGTATATACAGCTATAGGTTCAGCAGAAGTAGATGTATACTCCTCTACAGGTAACCAGCACTGTATATACAGATATATGTTCAGCAGAGGTAGATGTATACTCCTCTACAGCTAATAGCACTGTATATACAGCTATATGTTCAGCAGAGGGGGTGTATACTCCTCTACAGGTAACCAGCACTGTATATACAGCTATATGTTCAGCAGAGGTAGATGTATACTCCTCTACAGGTAACAGCACTGTATATACAGCTATATGTTCAGCAGAGGGTATGTATACTCCTCTACAGGTAACAGCACTGTATATACAGCTATAGGTTCAGCAGAAGTAGATGTATACTCCTCTACAGGTAACAGCACTGTATATACAGCTATATGTTCAGCAGAGGGGGTGTATACTCCTCTACAGGTAACCAGCACTGTATATACAGCTATATGTTCAGCAGAGGGTATGTATACTCCTCTACAGGTAACAGCACTGTATTTACAGCTATAGGTTCAGCAGAAGTAGATGTATACTCCTCTACAGGTAACAGCACTGTATATACAGCTATATGTTCAGCAGAGGGGGTGTATACTCCTCTACAGGTAACAGCACTGTATATACAGCTATATGTTCAGCAGAGGTAGATGTATACTCCTCTACAGCTAACAGCACTGTATATACAGCTATATGTTCAGCAGAGGGTATGTATACTCCTCTACAGGTAACAGCACTGTATATACAGCTATAGGTTCAGCAGAAGTAGATGTATACTCCTCTACAGGTAACAGCACTGTATATACAGCTATATGTTCAGCAGAGGGGGTGTATACTCCTCTACAGGTAACAGCACTGTATATACAGCTATATGTTCAGCAGAGGGTATGTATACTCCTCTACAGGTAACAGCACTGTATATACAGCTATATGTTCAGCAGAGGGGGTGTATACTCCTCTACAGGTAACAACACTGTATATACAGCTATATGTTCAGCAGAGGTAGATGTATACTCCTCTACAGGTAACCCGCACTGTATATACAGCTATATGTTCAGCAGAGGGGGTGTATACTCCTCTACAGGTAACAGCACTGTATATACAGCTATATGTTCAGCAGAGGGTATGTATACTCCTCTACAGGTAACAGCACTGTACATACAGCTATAGGTTCAGCAGAAGTAGATGTATACTCCTCTACAGGTAACAGCACTGTATATACAGCTATATGTTCAGCAGAGGGGGTGTATACTCCTCTACAGGTAACCAGCACTGTATATACAGCTATATGTTCAGCAGAGGGTATGTATACTCCTCTACAGGTAACCGCACTGTATATACAGCTATAGGTTCAGCAGAAGTAGATGTATACTCCTCTACAGGTAACAGCACTGTATATACAGCTATATGTTCAGCAGAGGGGGTGTATACTCCTCTACAGGTAACAGCACTGTATATACAGCTATATGTTCAGCAGAGGTAGATGTATACTCCTCTACAGGTAACAGCACTGTATATACAGCTATATGTTCAGCAGAGGGGGTGTATACTCCTCTACAGGTAACCAGCACTGTAGATACAGCTATATGTTCAGCAGAGGGTATGTATACTCCTCTACAGGTAACAGCACTGTATATACAGCTATAGGTTCAGCAGAAGTAGATGTATACTCCTCTACAGGTAACAGCACTGTATATACAGCTATATGTTCAGCAGAGGGGGTGTATACTCCTCTACAGGTAACAGCACTGTATATACAGCTATATGTTCAGCAGAGGGTATGTATACTCCTCTACAGGTAACAGCACTGTATATACAGCTATATGTTCAGCAGAGGTAGATGTATACTCCTCTACAGGTAACAGCACTGTATATACAGCTATATGTTCAGCAGAGGGTATGTATACTCCTCTACAGGTAACAGCACTGTATATACAGCTATAGGTTCAGCAGAAGTAGATGTTACTCCTCTACAGGTAACAGCACTGTATATACAGCTATATGTTCAGCAGAGGGGGTGTATACTCCTCTACAGGTAACAGCACTGTATATACAGCTATATGTTCAGCAGAGGTAGATGTATACTCCTCTACAGCTAACAGCACTGTATATACAGCTATATGTTCAGCAGAGGGGGTGTATACTCCTCTACAGGTAACCAGCACTGTATATACAGCTATATGTTCAGCAGAGGGTATGTATACTCCTCTACAGGTAACAGCACTGTATATACAGCTATAGGTTCAGCAGAAGTAGATGTATACTCCTCTACAGCTAACAGCACTGTATATACAGCTATATGTTCAGCAGAGGGGGTGTATACTCCTCTACAGGTAACCAGCACTGTATATACAGCTATATGTTCAGCAGAGGGTATGTATACTCCTCTACAGGTAACAGCACTGTATATACAGCTATATGTTCAGCAGAGGGTATGTATACTCCTCTACAGGTAACAGCACTGTATATACAGCTATATGTTCAGCAGAGGGGGTGTATACTCCTCTACAGGTAACAACACTGTATATACAGCTATATGTTCAGCAGAGGTAGATGTATACTCCTCTACAGGTAACCAGCACTGTATATACAGCTATATGTTCAGCAGAGGTAGATGTATACTCCTCTACAGGTAACAGCACTGTATATACAGCTATAGGTTCAGCAGAGGGTATGTATACTCCTCTACAGGTAACAGCACTGTATATACAGCTATAGGTTCAGCAGAGGGTATGTATACTCCTCTACAGGTAACAGCACTGTATATACAGCTATATGTTCAGCAGAGGGGGTGTATACTCCTCTACAGGTAACCAGCACTGTATATACAGCTATATGTTCAGCAGAGGTAGATGTATACTCCTCTACAGGTAACCAGCACTGTATATACAGCTATAGGTTCAGAAGAGGTAGATGTATACTCCTCTACAGGTAACCAGCACTGTATAGACAGCTATATGTTCAGCAGAGGTAGATGTATACTCCTCTACAAGTAACAGCACTGTATATACAGCTATATGTTCAGCAGAGGTAGATGTATATTCCTCTACAGGTAACAGCACTGTATATACAGCTATATGTTTAGCAGAGGGGGTGTATACTCCTCTACAGGTAAAAACACTGTATATACAGCTATAGGTTCAGAAGAGGTAGATGTATACTCCTCTACAGGTAACAGCACTGTATATACAGCTATATATTCAGCAGAAGTAGATGTATACTCCTCTACAGGTAACAGCACTGTATATACAGCTATATGTTCAGCAGAGGTAGATGTATACTCCTCTACAGGTAACAGCACTGTATATACAGCTATAGGTTCAGCAGAGGGGATGTATACTCCTCTACAGGTAACCAGCACTGCATATACAGCTATATGTTCAGCAGAGGTAGATGTATACTCCTCTACAGGTAACAGCACTGTATATACAGCTATATGTTCAGCAGAGGTAGATGTATACTCCTCTACAGGTAACCAGCACTGTATATACAGCTATATGTTCAGCAGAGGTAGATGTATACTCCTCTACAGGTAACAACACTGTATATACAGCTATAGGTTCAGAAGAGGTAGATGTATACTCCTCTACAGGTAACAGCACTGTATATACAGCTATATGTTAATCAGAGGAGGTGTATACTCCTTTACAGGTAACAGCACTGTATATACAGCTATATGTTCAGCAGAGGTAGATGTATACTCCTCTACAGGTAACAGCACTGTATATACAGCTATATGTTCAGCAGAGGTAGATGTATACTCCTCTACAGGTAACCAGCACTGTATATACAGCTATATGTTCAGCAGAGGTAGATGTATACTCCTCTACAGGTAACAGCACTGTATATACAGCTATATGTTCAGCAGAGGGGGTGTATACTCCTCTACAGGTAACAGCACTGTATATACAGCTATATGTTCAGCAGAGGGTATGTATACTCCTCTACAGGTAACAGCACTGTATATACAGCTATATGTTCAGCAGAGGTAGATGTATACTCCTCTACAGGTAACCAGCACTGTATATACAGCTATATGTTCAGCAGAGGGTATGTATACTCCTCTACAGGTAACAGCACTGTATATACAGCTATAGGTTCAGCAGAAGTAGATGTTACTCCTCTACAGGTAACAGCACTGTATATACAGCTATATGTTCAGCAGAGGGGGTGTATACTCCTCTACAGGTAACAGCACTGTATATACAGCTATATGTTCAGCAGAGGTAGATGTATACTCCTCTACAGCTAACAGCACTGTATATACAGCTATATGTTCAGCAGAGGGGGTGTATACTCCTCTACAGGTAACCAGCACTGTATATACAGCTATATGTTCAGCAGAGGGTATGTATACTCCTCTACAGGTAACAGCACTGTATATACAGCTATAGGTTCAGCAGAAGTAGATGTATACTCCTCTACAGCTAACAGCACTGTATATACAGCTATATGTTCAGCAGAGGGGGTGTATACTCCTCTACAGGTAACCAGCACTGTATATACAGCTATATGTTCAGCAGAGGGTATGTATACTCCTCTACAGGTAACAGCACTGTATATACAGCTATATGTTCAGCAGAGGGTATGTATACTCCTCTACAGGTAACAGCACTGTATATACAGCTATATGTTCAGCAGAGGGGGTGTATACTCCTCTACAGGTAACAACACTGTATATACAGCTATATGTTCAGCAGAGGTAGATGTATACTCCTCTACAGGTAACCAGCACTGTATATACAGCTATATGTTCAGCAGAGGTAGATGTATACTCCTCTACAGGTAACAGCACTGTATATACAGCTATAGGTTCAGCAGAGGGTATGTATACTCCTCTACAGGTAACAGCACTGTATATACAGCTATAGGTTCAGCAGAGGGTATGTATACTCCTCTACAGGTAACAGCACTGTATATACAGCTATATGTTCAGCAGAGGGGGTGTATACTCCTCTACAGGTAACCAGCACTGTATATACAGCTATATGTTCAGCAGAGGTAGATGTATACTCCTCTACAGGTAACCAGCACTGTATATACAGCTATAGGTTCAGAAGAGGTAGATGTATACTCCTCTACAGGTAACCAGCACTGTATAGACAGCTATATGTTCAGCAGAGGTAGATGTATACTCCTCTACAAGTAACAGCACTGTATATACAGCTATATGTTCAGCAGAGGTAGATGTATATTCCTCTACAGGTAACAGCACTGTATATACAGCTATATGTTTAGCAGAGGGGGTGTATACTCCTCTACAGGTAAAAACACTGTATATACAGCTATAGGTTCAGAAGAGGTAGATGTATACTCCTCTACAGGTAACAGCACTGTATATACAGCTATATATTCAGCAGAAGTAGATGTATACTCCTCTACAGGTAACAGCACTGTATATACAGCTATATGTTCAGCAGAGGTAGATGTATACTCCTCTACAGGTAACAGCACTGTATATACAGCTATAGGTTCAGCAGAGGGGATGTATACTCCTCTACAGGTAACCAGCACTGCATATACAGCTATATGTTCAGCAGAGGTAGATGTATACTCCTCTACAGGTAACAGCACTGTATATACAGCTATATGTTCAGCAGAGGTAGATGTATACTCCTCTACAGGTAACCAGCACTGTATATACAGCTATATGTTCAGCAGAGGTAGATGTATACTCCTCTACAGGTAACAACACTGTATATACAGCTATAGGTTCAGAAGAGGTAGATGTATACTCCTCTACAGGTAACAGCACTGTATATACAGCTATATGTTAATCAGAGGAGGTGTATACTCCTTTACAGGTAACAGCACTGTATATACAGCTATATGTTCAGCAGAGGTAGATGTATACTCCTCTACAGGTAACAGCACTGTATATACAGCTATATGTTCAGCAGAGGTAGATGTATACTCCTCTACAGGTAACCAGCACTGTATATACAGCTATATGTTCAGCAGAGGTAGATGTATACTCCTCTACAGGTAACAACACTGTATATACAGCTATAGGTTCAGAAGAGGTAGATGTATACTCCTCTACAGGTAACAGCACTGTATATACAGCTATATGTTAATCAGAGGAGGTGTATACTCCTTTACAGGTAACAGCACTGTATATACAGCTATATGTTCAGCAGAGGTAGATTTATACTCCTCTACAGGTAACAGCACTGTATATACAGCTATAGGTTCATCAGAGGAAGATGTACACTCCTCTACAGGTAACAGTACTGTATATACAGCTATAGGTTCAGCAGAGGGGGTGTATACTTCTCTACAGGTAACCAGCACTGTATATACAGCTATAGGTTCATCAGAGGAAGATGTACACTCCTCTACAGGTAACAGCACTGTATATACAGCTATATGTTCAGCAGAGGTAGATGTATACTCCTCTACAGGTAACAGCACTGTATATACAGCTATAGGTTTAGCAGAAGAAGATGTATACTCCACTACAGGTAACAGCACTGTATATACAGCTATATGTTCAGCAGAGGTAGATGTATACTCCTCTACAGGTAACAGCACTGTATATACAGCTATATGTTCAGCAGAGGGGGTGTATACTCCTCTACAGGTAACAGCACTGTATATACAGCTATATGTTCAGCAGAGGGGGTGTATACTCCTCTACAGGTAACCAGCACTGTATATACAGCTATAGGTTTAGCAGAGGAAGATGTACACTCCCCTATATGTAACATCACTTTATATACAGCTATAGGTTCATCAGAGGGGGTGTTCTAAAGGGGATGGGGCAATAGCGGGTTTCACTGGTTAGTGACACTTCCCTTTACAGGGTGTATACTCATCTACAGGTAACAGCACTGTATATACAGCTATAGGTTCAGCAGAGGGGGTATATACTTCTCTACAGGTAACCAGCACTGTATATACAGCTATAGGGTCATCAGAGGAAGATGTACACTCCTCTACAGGTAACAGCACTGTATATACAGCTATATGTTCAGCAGAGGTAGATGTATACTCCTCTACAGGTAACAGCACTGTATATACAGCTATAGGTTCAGCAGAGGTAGATGTATACTCCTCTACAGGTAACCAGCACTGTATATACAGCTATAAGTTCAGCAGAGGGGAATGTATAATCCCCTATATGTAACATCACTGTATATACAGCTATAGGTTCAGCAGAAGGGGTATATACTTCTCTACAGGTAACAGCACTGTATAGACAGCTATAAGTTCAGCAGAGGGGAATGTATACTCCCCTATATGTAACATCACTGTATATACAGCTATAGGTTCAGCAGAAGGGGTATATACTTCTCTACAGGTAGCCAGTACTGTATAGACAGCTATAGGTACATAACATACACAGATAGCTATAGGTGTGCACTCCTCTAAAGCACAGACAGCTATATGTGTACACTCCTCTACAGCACAGACAGCTATATGTGTACACTCCTCTACAGCACAGACAGTTATACCCCTCTATAGGTACTCAGCACAGACATTTATACTCCTCTATAGGTGCACAGCCTAGACAGTTATACTCCTCTATAGGTACTCAGCACAGACATTTATACTCCTCTATAGGTACACAGCATAGACAGTTATACGCCTCTATAGGTACTCAGCACAGACAGTTATACTTCTACAGGTACTCAGCACAGACAGTTATTCCTCTCTATAGGTACACAGCATAGACAGTTATACTTCTCTATAGGTACTCAGTACAGACAGGTGATATTCCTCTATAGGTACTCAGAACAGACTGTTATACTCCTCTATAAGTACTCAGTACAGTTATACTCCTCTATAGCTACTCAGCACAGACAGGTTATACTCCTCTTTAGGTACACAGCATAGACAGTTATACTCATCTATAGGTACTCAGCACAGACAGTTATACTCCTCTATAAGTACTCAGCACAGATATACTTCTCTATAGGTACTCAGCACAGTTATACTTCTCTATAGGTACTCAGCACAGTTATACTTCTCTATAGGTACTCAGCACAGTTATACTTCTCTATAGGTACTCAGCACAGTTATACTTCTCTATAGGTACTCAGCACAGTTATACTTCTCTATAGGTACTCTGCACCGTTATACTTCTCTATAGATACTCAACACAGTTATACTTCTCTATGGGTACTCAGCACAGTTATACTTCTCTATGGGTACTCAGCACAGTTATACTTCTCTATGGGTACTCAGCACAGTTATACTTCTCTATAGGTACTCAGCACAGTTATACTTCTCTATGGGTACTCAGCACAGTTATACTTCTCTATGGGTACTCAGCACAGTTATACTTCTCTATAGATACTCAACACAGTTATACTTCTCTATGGGTACACAGCTACGTGTGTGCACTCCTCTGTAGGTATCCGCCACATATAGACAGCTATAAGGGGGGCAGAAGTAAATGTCCAGAGCAGACAGGTAAGGGGGATACACAGGTGGAGTGCTCCCTCCATAGGTTCCCAGTATGCAGAGTTATAGGTGTGTATCAGTATGCAGGACTATGCTCACCAGTCAGTGGAGCTCCTGTCATTGAGGATGTCCTCCTTGGCAGTGATGAGGGACAGGCTGTAGGTGTCCAGGTTCAGGGCACTCATGTCATCAGGGTCAGGGTGACTGTGAGATTACCTTCCCTTCTACAATGTCTGCAGACGATGCTTCTCCCTCCTCCTGTCCTTCCTCCTCCTGTCCTTCCCTCCCTTACCCTCCTCCTCCTCCTCCTCTCAGGCCTCAACTTTCTTACTCAACTTCACTTCTATGACTTTCTCTATTCCAAGGTGCCCCTGAGACCTCTCACTCCTGCGCTCTATTCACTGACTGTCTCTATACAATCTCTATTCACTGACTGTCTCTATACAATCTCTATTCACTGACTGTCTCTATACCATCTCTATTCACTGTCTCTTACATCCTCTCACTCTCTGACTGTCTCTTACATCCTCTCACTCTCTGACTGTCTCTTACATCCTCTCACTCTCTGACTGTCTCTTACATCCTCTCACTCTCTGACTGTCTCTTACATCCTCTCACTCTCTGACTGTCTCTTACATCCTCTCACTCTCTGACTGTCTCTTGCTTCCTCTCACTCTCTGACTGTCTCTTACATCCTCTCACTCTCTGACTGTCTCTTGCATCCTCTCACTCTCTGACTGTCTCTTGCATCCTCTCACTCTCTGACTGCCTCTTACATCCTCTCACTCTGACTGTCTCTTACATCCTCTCACTCTCTGACTGTCTCTTGCTTCCTCTCACTCTCTGACTGTCTCTTGCATCCTCTCACTCTCTGACTGTCTCTTGCATCCTCTCACTCTCTGACTGTCTCTTACATCCTCTCACTCTCTGACTGTCTCTTGCATCCTCTCACTCTCTGACTGTCTCTTGCATCCTCTCACTCTCTGACTGCCTCTTACATCCTCTCACTCTCTGACTGTCTCTTACATCCTCTCACTCTCTGACTGTCTCTTGCTTCCTCTCACTCTCTGACTATCTTACATCCTCTCACTCTCTGACTGTCTCTTGCATCCTCTCACTCTCTGACTGTCTCTTACATCCTCTCACTCTCTGACTGTCTCTTGCATCCTCTCACTCTCTGACTGTCTCTTGCATCCTCTCACTCTCTGACTGCCTCTTACATCCTCTCACTCTCTGACTGTCTCTTGCATCCTCTCACTCTCTGACTGTCTCTTGCATCCTCTCACTCTCTGACTGTCTCTTGCATCCTCTCACTCTCTGACTGTCTCTTGCATCCTCTCACTCTCTGACTGCCTCTTACATATATTGGTCTTATTATTGTTTATTGGTGGAAGTTGCTTCTCCTGATATGTCAGTGATGTGAAGAAATTTCTGCCCCCTCCACATGTTCCCAGTTATTGCAGGCTGGTCACACTGAATTACTTCTGGTCTTCTATGGCAACCTGGAACCTGGTCCTCCAACCCGTATCACCCATGTGCAAAAGTATCTGCCCCCTCTTCTCTGCAGAACTGCTGAGATTCAGACACTTTGGGAGCTTCAGAACAGATGAGCAGACAATGTCAAGCTGTCCAGGTCTTGAGGTAGAAGAGCCTCACCACCACCACCACCACCACCACCACCTTCTCCACCACCACATCCACCACCACCACATCCACATCTACCACATCCACCAGCATCTCCACCACCACCACATCCACCTCTACCACATCCACCAGCATCTCCACCACCACATCCACCTCAACCACCACCTCTACCACATCCACCATCACCTCTACCACAACCAGAAGTATCTTCTCCACCACCACCACCACAACCACCTCTACCACATCCACCAGCATCTCCACCACCACATCCACCTCAACCACCACCTCTACCACATTCACCATCACCTCTACCACAACCAGAAGCATCTCCACCACCTTCTCCACCACCAACACCTTCTCCACCACCGCATCCACCTCTACCACCTCCACCACCACCTTCTCCACCACCACCACCTTCTCCACCACCACATCCACCACCAGCACCACCACATCCACCTCTACCACATCCACCAGCATCTCCACCACCACATCCACCTCAACCACCACCTCTACCACATCCACCATCACCTCTACCACAACCAGAAGCATCTCCATCACCTTCTCCACCACCACCACCTTCTCCACCACCGCATCCACCTCTACCACCTCCACCACCACCTTCTCCACCACCACATCCACCACCAGCACCACCACCACATCCACCTCTACCACATCCACCAGCATCTCTACCACAACCAGAAGCATCTCCACCACCTTCTCCACCACCACTACCTTCTCCACCACTGCATCCACCTCTACCACCTCCACCATTACCACCTTCTCCACCACCACATCCACCACCAGCACCACCACATCCACCTCTACCACATCCACCAGCATCTCCACCACCGCATCCACCTCTAGCACATCCACCAGCATCTCCACCACCACATCCACCTCAACCACCACCTCTACGACATCCACCATCACCTCTACCACAACCAGAAGCATCTCCACCACCTTCTCCACCACCACCACCTTCTCCACCACCGCATCCACCTCTACCACCTCCACCACCACCACCTTCTCCACCACCACCACCTTCTCCACCACCACATCCACCACCAGCACCACCACCACATCCACCTCTACCACATCCACCAGCATCTCCACCACCACATCCACCTCAACCACCACCTCTACCACATCCACATCCACCATCACCTCTACCACAACCAGAAGTATCTCCACCACCTTCTCCACCACCACCACATCCACCAGCATCTCCACCACCACATCCACCTCAACCACCACCTCTACCACATCCACCATCACCTCTACCACAACCAGAAGCATCTCCACCACCACCTTCTCCACCACCGCACCCACCTCTACCACCTCCACCACCTTCTTCACCACCACCACCTTCTCCACAACCACATCCACCACCAGCACCACCACATCCACCTCTACCACATCCACCAGCATCTCCACATCCACCTCTACCACATCCACCAGCATCTCTACCACCACATCCACCTCAACCACCACCTCTACCACATCCACCATCACCTCTACCACAACCAGAAGCATCTCCACCACCTTCTCCACCACCACCACCTCCTCCACCACCGCATCCACCTCTACCACCTTCTCCACCACCACATCCACCACCAGCACCACCACATCCACCTCTACCACATCCACCAGCATCTCCACCACCACATCCACCTCAACCACCACATCCACCACATCCACCACATCCACCATCACCTCTACCACAACCAGAAGCATCTCCACCACCTTCACCACCACCAGCATCTCCACCACCATGTGTATGATGGTTCTCCTGGAGAATACTGGATTTACAGCAGACATAACTGGAGCTGTGTTTATTACAGATGTGCGCTGAGCATTGATGTTCCTCTTGTAGAGCAGTGATCTCCTCCACACGACCACTATGTGTGACTGTTGTATGATGGAGTCACTGGGGAATACTGGATCTACAATAGACATAATGGGACCTGTGCTGTCTATAGAGCTCTACTTGTGACCCCTCCATCTATACAACATTCTCCATGTGACTCACAAGGCTCCCGGTCTCTGGAGATTCTTTTAGGAGGTTCTGTCACTTCCTGGATGAGATGTCTCTGGCTCTTGCAGTAATTTAGGCTCCATGGAAGACTCACCTCTGCCCCAAGTCCATGTTGACATAATGGATCACTCTGAGGTTCTATGGAGTCCAGAGCCTTAAACATGGACCTCCTCTAGACTGAGAAATTTCAACCTCTTCTTGTAATCTTGTGGAAACTTTTTGGTGACCCGTTCTCTCTGATGACTCAGTATATAGTAAGGGTTTCACACAACATGGCATCTGCCGATGATTACTGAGATGACTGGAGATAGTAGTGATCCAGGATCCTACGTCATGTGAATCCTCAGGTTCCTCTTCTGTAATATTACATGTTAAGATTTTATACTATCAGTGAAGATAAGAGCGGCAGGTTCTTGACAAATAGTAGATATGGAAGGAGTGATAAATTGAGGGTTGTTATATACTCGCACCTTAAGAGTATGATGACCATTGGTAGCCCCCGGCCGCTATCTTACATATACAATGTCAGTACCAATGAGAGAAGATGTATAAAGACTCTGTCTCCTGAGGAGACCTCTATGACTCCAGAGTGCAGCCCCCTCATAATACTAATATTTAGCACCCTCACCTCCCATGACCACAGTGTACAGTCCCTCCATGACTGCAGTGTATAGCCACCCTAAAACCAATTTACTTCTCCCCATAGCCAGAGTGTACAGCCCCTCCGTGACTCCAGTGTACAGCCCCATGACCCCAGTGTTCAGCCCCCCCATAACCCCAGATTACTGCTTCCTAGGGTCACCCCATTGTCCAGACCCACATAACAGCAGTGTACCGCACTCCCATAGACCCTGTGTATAGCTCCCATGATCTCAGTGTACAGCTCCCCATGATCTTAGTGTACAGCTCCCCATGATCTCAGTGTATAGCCCCCATGACTTCAGTGTACAGCCCCCCATGATATTAGTGTACAGGTCCCCATGATCTCAGTGTTCAGCCCCCATGATCTCAGTATACAGCTCCCCATGATCTCAGTGTTCAGCCCCCATGATCTCAGTGTACAGCTCCCCATGATCTCAGTGTACAGCTCCCCATGATCTCAGTGTACAGCTGTAATGACAGGGGGGTAGGGAAACAGACAGTGAGCCCTAATCTACCCACCACTCAGTCCCTGCCTACTTGCAACGACCCGCCCTAGGCGACGGGGTACAACTGGGCGACGGTCCCTACGCTCAGTAGGTGCACGACAGACAAACAGACAAGGGGACACAAGCAAAGGGAAATGGGCCAATTGCCCACGGCAACACCGTGAGCAACAAGAGAGGTGAACGAGCCGAGTCAAACCAGGAGTGTACGAGGTACCAAACGCAGAGCAGGAGAGTAGTCAGTAAGCCAGGGTCAGTATGAAGCAAGGTCAAATAGCTAGGAGCTGCAGCAAGGCCAGGAAACCACACGAGAAGAATCACAAGCAAAGGAGGAACAGGAAAGGCAGGTATAAATAGACAGAGGGCGGGAGCTAGCTCCGTCTGGCCAGGCTGCGATAGGCTCTCCCACTCCTAAGCCTGCCATCCTGAGTGGTGGAAGATGGAGTCAGTCTCACAGACATAGAAGCAGGTGCAGACTGATTACCTATGGGCGTATACACAGAAGTTGTGCCTGGCAGATCCTTTACAACAGCTCCCATGATTTCAGTGTAATCCCCCATGATCTCAGTGTACAGCTCCCCATGATCTCAGTGTATAGCCCCATGACTTCAGTGTACAGCCCCCCATGATCTTAGTGTACAGCCCCCCATGATCTCAGTGTACAGCCCCCCATGATCTCAGTGTACAGCCCCCATGATCTCAGTGTACTGCTCCCCATGATCTCAGTGTTCAGCCCCCATGACTTCAGTGTACAGCCCACCATGATCTCAGTGTACAGCTCCCCATTATCTCAGTGTACAGCTCCCCATGATCTCAGTGTACAGCCCCCATGATCTCAGTGTACAGCTCCCCATGATCTCAGTGTACAGCTCCCCATGATCTCAGTGCACAGCTCCCCATGATCTCAGTGCACAGCTCCCCATGATCTCAGTGCACAGCTCCCCATGATCTCAGTGCACAGCTCCCCATGATCTCAGTGCACAGCTCCCCATGATCTCAGTGTACAGCCCCCATGATCTCAGGTGTACAGCCCCCATGATCTCAGTGTAGATCCCCCATGATCTCAGTGTACAGCTCTCCATGATCTCAGTGTACAGCTCCCCATGATCTCAGTGTACAGCTCCCCATGATCTCAGTGTACAGCACCCCATGATCTCAATGTACAGCTCTCCATGATCTCAGTGTACACCTCCCCATGATCTCAGTTTACAGCTCCCCATGATCTCAGTTTACAGCTCCCCATGATCTCAGTGTTCAGCTCCCCATGATCTCAGTGTACAGCACCCCATGATCTCAGTGTACAGCACCCCATGATCTCAGTGTACAGCTCTCCATGATCTCAGTGTACAGCTCTCCATGATCTCAGTGTACAGCTCCCCATGATCTCAGTATACAGCTCCCCATGATCTCAGTGTACAGCTCCCCATGATCTCAGTGCACAGCTCCCCATGATATCAGTGCACAGCTCCCCATGATATCAGTGTATAGCCCTCATGATCTCAGTGTAGAGCCCCCATAATCTCATTGTACAGCTCCCCATGATCTCAGTGTACAGCTCCCCATGATCTCAGTGTACAGCTCCCCATGATCTCAGTGTACAGCTCCCCATGATCTCAGTGTACAGCTCCCCATGATCTCAGTGTACAGCTCCCCATGATCTTAGATTACAGCTCCCCATGATCTCAGTGTACAGCTCCCCATGATCTCAGTGTACAGCTCCCCATGATCTCAGTGTACAGCTCCCCATTATCTCAGTGTACAGCTCCCCATGATCTCAGTGTACAGCTCCCCATGATCTCAGTGTACAGCTCCCCATGATCTCAGTGTACAGCTCCCCATGATCTCAGTGCACAGCTCCCCATGATATCAGTGCACAGCTCCCCATGATATCAGTGTATAGCCCTCATGATCTCAGTGTACAGCTCCCCATGATCTCAGTGTACAGCTCCCCATGATCTCAGTGTACAGCTCCCCATGATCTTAGATTACAGCTCCCCATGATCTCAGTGTACAGCTCCCCATGATCTCAGTGTACAGCTCCCCATGATCTCAGTGTACAGCTCCCCATGATCTTAGATTACAGCACCCCATGATCTCAGTGTACAGCTCCCCATGATCTCAGTGTACAGCTCTCCATGATCTCAGTGTACAGCTCCCCATGATCTCAGTGTACAGCTCCCCATTATCTCAGTGTACAGCTCCCCATGATCTCAGTGTACAGCTCCCCATGATCTCAGTGTACAGCTCCCCATGATCTGAGTGTACAGCCCCCCATGTAGAATGTCATCTCAGCATCCATGAGACTTTTTGCCTTGGGCAGTGGAAAGGTTTAATCCCCCCAGAGACGCAGGACACGGATGACACCATCATTAATATTACACGCTCCATATGCTGCCGGAAATTCAATCCTGCGTATCCCCACCCCCACTTAACTGCTCCATCTCCTTATACCACGCCCTGATGCCATCTGATCATGTGACTCCAGGTCCGTTATAGCATATAAACGCTCCGCAGGGTTCGGGGGTCTGTGATGGCGCAGGGCGAGCTCCGGTGCTGGTAATCTATGGCGCCCAGTTATCATTAGTCAATGTTACGGTTCGGCTATTATATTGACATATTTATGAGCGCTCGCGCCTTCTCTGATGTACATCACCGCCATTAACTTTCTCACCGGCTAAAATCACGCCACTTTCTCTCCGCCGATGTCCGCGTGGAGTGGAGATGAAGGTTTTTATGTGATTGTTTAAAAGAGCTGAATTGTACAAATGTGTCTGAATTCTGTTTGAGCAGTAAGCCACGCCCACGTACAGTCCACCTGGCGCAAATGAGTAAATTCTGGCGCGCACGGTTCACGAATATCCCAATTTTGGAGTAAAATGCGTAAAAATTACAATTCAAATACATGTCAAACGTAGAACGATGTCCGCGATATAAATGTTGCAGGACTGATTGTACAGTTATTGTTACTGAGCAGCCTGCAGAGCATTCAAGACCCTGCGCAGATCATCCTGCAGAGCATTAAAGACCCTGCGCAGAGTATCCTGCAGAGCATTCAAGGCCCTGTACAGAGCATCCTGCAGAGCATTCTAGACCCTGTACAGAGCATCCTGCAGAGCATTCAAGACACGGCGCAAAGCGTCCTGCAGAGCATTCAAGACCCTGTACAGAGCATCCTGCAGAGCATTCAAGACCCTGTACAGAGCATCCTGCAGAGCATTCAAGTCCCTGTAAAGAGCATCCTGCAGAGCATTCAAGACCCTGCGCAGAGCATCCTGCAGAGCACTGAAGACCCTGTACAGAGCATCCTGCAGAGCATTAAAGACCCTGCGCAGAGTATCCTGCAGAGCATTCAAGGCCCTGTACAGAGCATCCTGCAGAGCATTCTAGACCCTGTACAGAGCATCCTGCAGAGCATTCAAGACACGGCGCAAAGCGTCCTGCAGAGCATTCAAGACCCTGTACAGAGCATCCTGCAGAGCATTCAAGACCCTGTACAGAGCATCCTGCAGAGCATTCAAGTCCCTGTAAAGAGCATCCTGCAGAGCATTCAAGACCCTGCGCAGAGCATCCTGCAGAGCACTGAAGACCCTGTACAGAGCATCCTGCAGAGCATTAAAGACCCTGCGCAGAGTATCCTGCAGAGCATTCAAGGCCCTGCGCAGAGTATCCTGCAGAGCATTCTAGACTCTGTACAGAGCATCCTGCAGAGCATTAAAGACCCTGTACAGAGCTTCCTGCAGAGAATTCAAGACACAGCGCAAAGCGTCCTGCAGAGCATTCAAGACCCTGCGCAGATCATCCTGCAGAGCATTAAAGACCCTGCGCAGAGTATCCTGCAGAGCATTCAAGGCCCTGTACAGAGCATCCTGCAGTGCATTCAAGACCCTGCACAGAGCATCCTGCAGAGCATTCAAGACCCTGCACAGAGCATCCTGCAGAGCATTCAAGACCCTGCACAGAGCATCCTGCAGAGCACTGAAGACCCTGTACAGAGCATCCTGCAGAGCATTCAAGACACTGCGCAAAGCGTCCTGCAGAGCATTCAAGACCCTGCGCAGAATATGGGGAGGTGGATCCTGCTGTGCATCTGACATCATACAAGCTCAGAACTGGCTTCACACTTATCTGAAACCTGAGGAGACGTGACCCCATTATCATCTATAGTACAGGGGGTGTTCAGTTTCCAGATGATCTGCGACCTTCCCAGTTAATAAGCGGTAGATTTACTCATGTCTATAGATAAGAGAATATTTGGAGGTGACGGGAGCGTGGCTGGGACGCCGCCATTGATAGGATATAATATAAATGGCTGCTGCTCGCTCTGCGATGACTAATAATATAATACGTCCCCCTCCCCATATCCTTGTTGTCACCGCCACTTCACTGTGAGTCGTGAGGAGCTGTGACCGGGAACCCTCTGATGTGAATAAAAGCACGGCCTCAACTTTCATCATCTATAATCCGATTATTGAGGCTCGTTACTGTGAGTGGGGGCTGATTGTTATTTTGCTGTGAGTGGGGGGCTGATGATCTTCAAGTGGATTCCGCCTGTGACCTCCAATTGAAATTAATAGGAGGCAGTAAATTCCTGCGTCGCCCGTTTGAAGCTTTTTTTCCTGCGTCTTTTGCATTCGCTTCAACGCTTCAAAAATGGCCAAATATAAGGTCACACGACGCTGTCAGTTGCTGAAGGAATTTTGAGGCCGATTTTTTTTTGCCTTACAATAAACGCTGTGTGAACAGACCCTACGAGTGTGGTGCTTGTTTTTAGCAATTTTCTGTCTTTCTTGAAACAATCTTTGGTCGGGGCCCTGAGGAAATGTTATTTTTCCAGTGCTGCCTCGAGTCCGAATAGGTTGGGAAACTCTGTACTAGGTGACAGGATCACGCCGGCCGTCTCAAGGATCACGTCTTGTAGCAGCTCAGATCGTCGTGGGAACGGGGCCTAGGGGAGTACAATTTTTTCGTTGTTGGGGGCAGTGTCTACAAGGGGGAGATGGGGGGCTGTATGGCACTGTCTACAAGGGGGAGATGGGGGGCTGTATGGCACATCTACAAGGTGGAGGAGGGGGGCTGTATGGCACTGTCTACAATGGGGAGGTGGGGGACTGTATGGCACGATCTACAAGGAGGAGGTGGGGGATTATGGCACTGGCTACAAGGGGGAGGAGGGGGCTGTATGGCACATCTACAAGGTGGAGGAGGGGGCTGTATGGCACTGTCTACAATGGGGAGGTGGGGGGCTGTATGGCACGGTCTACAAGGGTGAGGTGGGGGGCTGTATGGCACTGTCTACAAGGGGGAGGAAGGGGGCTGTATGGCACGGTCTACAAGGGGGAGGTGGGGGGCTGTATGGCACAGTCTACTAGGGGAGGAGGGAGCCTGTATGGCACGGTCTACAAGGGGAAGGAGGGGGGCTGTATGGCACGGTCTACAAGGGGAAGGAGGGGGGCTGTATGGCACGGTCTACAAGGAGGAGGTGAGGGATTATGGCACTGTCTACAAGGGGGAGGAAGGGGGCTGTATGGCACGGTCTACAAGGGGGAGGTGGGGGGCTGTATGGCACAGTCTACTAGGGGAGGAGGGGGCCTGTATGGTACGGTCTACAAGGGGAAGGAGGGGGCCTGTATGGCACGGTCTACAAGGGGAAGGAGGGGGGCTGTATGGCACGGTCTACAAGGGGGAGGAGGGGGGCTGTATGGCACTGTCTACAAGGGGGAGGTGGGGGGCTGTATGGCACAATCTACAAGGAGGAGGTGAGGGATTATGGCACTGTCTACAAGGGGGAGGAAGGGGGCTGTATGGCACGGTCTACAAGGGGGAGGTGGGGGGCTGTATGGCACAGTCTACTAGGGGAGGAGGGGGCCTGTATGGCACGGTCTACAAGGGGAAGGAGGGGGGCTGTATGGCACGGTCTACAAGGGGGAGGAGGGGGGCTGTATGGCACTGTCTACAAGGGGGAGGTGGGGGGCTGTATGGCACGGTCTACAAGGGGGAGGAGGGGGGCTGTATGGCACGGTCTACAAGGGGGAGGAGGGGGCTGTATGGCACTGTCTACAAGGGGGAGGTGGGGGACTGTATGGCACAATCTACAAGGAGGAGGTGAGGGATTATGGCACTGTCTACAAGGGGGAGGTGGGGGCTGTATGGCACGGTCTACAAGAGGGAAGAGGGGGGCTGTATGGCACGGTCTACAAGGGGGAGGTGGGGGACTGTATGCCACGGTCTACAAGGGGGAGGGGGCTGTATGGCACTGTCTCCAAGGGGGAGGTGGGGGGCTGTATGGAACGGTCTACAAGGGGGAGGAGGGGGCTGTATGGCACAGTGTACAAAGGGGGAGGAGGGGGGCTGTATGGCACTGTCTACAAGGGGGAGGTGGGGGACTGTATGGCACGATCTACAAGGAGGAGGTGGGGGATTATGGCACTGTCTACAAGGGGGAGGTGGTGGCTGTTTGACACGGTCTACAAGGGGGAGGAGGGGGGCTGTATGGCACGGTCTACAAGGGGGAGGTGGGGGGCTGTATGGCACTGTCTACAAGGGGGAGGTGGGGGGCTGTATGGCACTGTCTACAAGGGGGGGAGGGGGGCTGTATGGCACTGTCTACAAGGGGGGATGTGTGTTGCAGCCAGGGGAGGGGGGGCATTATACTGTGTGGGCAAAATTAGAGTACAAAATACTGTGTGCTTGAAGGAGTTATAATATATTATATTATTAAATATTATTATTATTATACTGTATGGGGGCACTAAAGGGGCATTATACTGTGGGGGGCATTATAAATTTTTATGGGGCATTTTTTCATGATGAAGTGGGGCGCCGAAAGATAATTTTGCACGGGGCACCATTTATCCTAAGGCTGGCCCTACATACAGCCCCCCTGTAGATATAGCTCCCTGTAGATATAGTCCCCTGTAGATATTTCCCCCTGTAGATATAGCTCCCTGTAGATATAGCCCCCTGTAGATATAGCCCCCCTGTAGATATAGCCCCCTGTAGCTATAGCCCCCTATAGATATAGCCCCCTATAGATATAGCCCCCCTATAGATATAGCCCCCCTGTAGATATAGCCCCCCTGTAGATATAGCCCCCTGTAGATATAGCCCCCTGTAGATATAGCCCCCTGTAGATATAGCCCCCTGTAGATATAGCCCCCTGTAGATATAGCTCCCTGTAGATATAGCCCCCTGTAGATATAGCCCCCTGTAGATATAGCCCCCTGCAGATATAGCTCCCTGTATATATAGCCCCCTGTAGATATAGCTCCCTGTAGATATAGCCCCCTGTAGATATAGCCCCCTGTAGATATAGCCCCCTGTAGATATAGCTCCCTGTAGATATAGCCCCCTGTAGATATAGCCCCCTGTAGATATAGCTCCCTGTAGATATAGCCCCCTGTAGATATAGCTCCCTGTAGATATAGCTCCCTGTAGATATAGCCCCCTGTAGATATAGCCCCCTGTAGATATAGCTCCCTGTAGATATAGCCCCCTGTAGATATAGCTCCCTGTAGATATAGCCCCCTGTAGATATAGCCCCTGTAGATATAGCTCCCTGTAGATATAGCCCCCTGTAGATATAGCTCCCTGTAGATATAGCCCCCTGTAGATATAGCTCCCTGTAGATATAGCCCCCTGTAGATATAGCTCCCTGTAGATATAGCCCCCTGTAGATATAGCCCCTGTAGATATAGCTCCCTGTAGATATAGCCCCCTGTAGATATAGCTCCCTGTAGATATAGCCCCCTGTAGATATAGCTCCCTGTAGATATAGCCCCCTGTAGATATAGCTCCCTGTAGATATAGCCCCCTGTAGATATAGCTCCCTGTAGATATAGCTCCCTGTAGATATAGCCCCCTGTAGATATAGCCCCCTGTAGATATAGCTCCCTGTAGATATAGCCCCCTGTAGATATAGCCCCCTGTAGATATAGCCCCCTGTAGATATAGCCCCCTGTAGATATAGCTCCCTGTAGATATAGCTCCCAGTAGATATAACCCCCTGTAGATATAGCCCCCTGTAGATATAGCCCCCTGTAGATATAGCCCCCTGTAGATATAGCCCCCTGTAGATATAGCCCCCTGTAGATATAGCCCCCTGTAGATATAGCCCCCTGTAGATATAGCCCCCTGTAGATATAGCTCCCTGTAGATATAGCCCCCTGTAGACATAGCTCCCTGTAGATATAGCTCCCTGTAGATATAACCCCCTGTAGATATAGCCCCCTGTAGATATAGCTCCCTGTAGATATAGCTCCCTGTAGATATAGCCCCCTGTAGATATAGCCCCCTGTAGATATAGCTCCCTGTAGATATAACCCCCTGTAGATATAGCCCCCTGTAGATATAGCCCCCTGTAGATATAGCCCCCTGTAGATATAGCCCCCTGTAGATATAGCTCCCTGTAGATATAGCCCCCTGTAGATATAGCCCCCTGTAGATATAGCTCCCTGTAGATATAGCTCCCTGTAGATATAGCCCCCTGTAGATATAGCCCCCTGTAGATATAGCTCCCTGTAGATATAGCTCCCTGTAGATATAGCTCCCTGTAGATATACCTCCCTGTAGATATAGCCCCCTGTAGATATAGCCCCCTGTAGATATAGCCCCCTGTAGATATAGCCCCCTGTAGATATAGCCCCCTGTAGATATAGCCCCCTGTAGATATAGCTCCCTGTAGATATAGCTCCCTGTAGATATAGCTCCCTGTAGATATAGCCCCCTGTAGATATAGCCCCCTGTAGATATAGCCCCCTGTAGATATAGCTCCCTGTAGATATAGCCCCCTGTAGATATAGCCCCCTGTAGATATAGCCCCCTGTAGATATAGCCCCCTGTAGATATAGCCCCCTGTAGATATAGCTCCCTGTAGATATACCTCCCTGTAGATATAGCCCCCTGTAGATATAGCCCCCTGTAGATATAGCCCCCTGTAGATATAGCCCCCTGTAGATATAGCTCCCTGTAGATATAGCTCCCTGTAGATATAGCTCCCTGTAGATATAGCTCCCTGTAGATATAGCTCCCTGTAGATATAGCCCCCTGTAGATATAGCCCCCTGTAGATATAGCCCCCTGTAGATATAGCTCCCTGTAGATATAGCTCCCTGTAGATATAGCTCCCTGTAGATATAGCTCCCTGTAGATATAGCCCCCTGTAGATATAGCCCCCTGTAGATATAGCCCCCTGTAGATATAGCCCCTGTAGATATAGCCCCTGTAGATATAGCCCCCTGTAGATATAGCCCCCTGTAGATATAGCTCCCTGTAGATATAGCCCCCTGTAGATATAGCCCCCTGTAGATATAGCCCCCTGTAGATATATCTCCCTGTAGATATAGCCCCCTGTAGATATATCTCCCTGTAGATATAGCCCCCTGTAGATATAGCTCCCTGTAGATATAGCTCCATGTAGATATAGCCCCCTGTAGATATAGCCCCCTGTAGATATAGCTCCCTGTAGATATAGCCCCCTGTAGATATAGCTCCCTGTAGATATAGCCCCCTGTAGATATAGCTCCCTGTAGATATAGCCCCCTGTAGATATAGCCCCCTGTAGATATAGCTCCCTGTAGATATAGCCCCCTGTAGATATAGCCCCCTGTAGATATAGCTCCCTGTAGATATAGCCCCCTGTAGATATAGCCCCCTGTAGATATAGCCCCCTGTAGATATAGCCCCCTGTAGATATAGCTCCCTGTAGATATAGCCCCCTGTAGATATAACCCCCTGTAGATATAGCCCCCTGTAGATATAGCCCCCTGTAGATATAGCCTCCTGTAGATATAGCTCCCTGTAGATATAGCCCCCTGTAGATATAGCCCCCTGTAGATATAGCTCCCTGTAGATATAGCCCCCTGTAGATATAGCCCCCTGTAGATATAGCCCCCTGTAGATATAGCCCCCTGTAGATATAGCCCCCTGTAGATATAGCCCCCTGTAGATATAGCCCCCTGTAGATATAGCCCCTGTAGATATAGCCCCCTGTAGATATAGCCCCCTGTAGATATAGCCCCCTGTAGATATAGCCCCCTGTAGATATAGCCCCCTGTAGATATAGCCCCCTGTAGATATAGCCCCCTGTAGATATAGCTCCCTGTAGATATAGCTCCCTGTAGATATAGCCCCCTGTAGATATAGCCCCCTGTAGATATAGCTCCCTGTAGATATAGCCCCCTGTAGATATAGCCCCCTGTAGATATAGCTCCCTGTAGATATAGCTCCCTGTAGATATAGCCCCCTGTAGATATAGCTCCCTGTAGATATAGCCCCCTGTAGATATAGCCCCCTGTAGATATAGCTCCCTGTAGATATAGCTCCCTGTAGATATAGCCCCCTGTAGATATAGCCCCCTGTAGATATAGCCCCCTGTAGATATAGCCCCCTGTAGATATAGCCCCCTGTAGATATAGCCCCCTGTAGATATAGCCCCCTGTAGATATAGCCCCCTGTAGATATAGCCCCCTGTAGATATAGCCCCCTGTAGATATAGCCCCCTGTAGATATAGCTCCCTGTAGATATAGCTCCCTGTAGATATAGCTCCCTGTAGATATAGCCCCCTGTAGATATAGCCCCCTGTAGATATAGCCCCCTGTAGATATAGCCCCCTGTAGATATAGCCCCCTGTAGATATAGCTCCCTGTAGATATAGCTCCCTGTAGATATAGCCCCCTGTAGATATAGCCCCCTGTAGATATAGCCCCCTGTAGATATAGCCCCCTGTAGATATAGCCCCCTGTAGATATAGCTCCCTGTAGATATAGCTCCCTGTAGATATACCTCCCTGTAGATATAGCCCCCTGTAGATATAGCCCCCTGTAGATATAGCCCCCTGTAGATATAGCCCCCTGTAGATATAGCCCCCTGTAGATATAGCCCCCTGTAGATATAGCCCCCTGTAGATATAGCTCCCTGTAGATATAGCTCCCTGTAGATATAGCTCCCTGTAGATATAGCCCCCTGTAGATATAGCTCCCTGTAGATATAGCTCCCTGTAGATATAGCCCCCTGTAGATATAGCCCCCTGTAGATATAGCTCCCTGTAGATATAGCCCCCTGTAGATATAGCCCCCTGTAGATATAGCCCCCTGTAGATATAGCCCCCTGTAGATATAGCCCCCTGTAGATATATCTCCCTGTAGATATAGCCCCCTGTAGATATAGCCCCCTGTAGATATAGCTCCCTGTAGATATAGCCCCCTGTAGATATAGCCCCCTGTAGATATAGCTCCCTGTAGATATAGCCCCCTGTAGATATAGCTCCCTGTAGATATAGCCCCCTGTAGATATAGCTCCCTGTAGATATAGCTCCCTGTAGATATAGCCCCCTGTAGATATAGCCCCCTGTAGATATAGCTCCCTGTAGATATAGCCCCCTGTAGATATAGCCCCCTGTAGATATAGCCCCCTGTAGATATAGCCCCCTGTAGATATAGATCCCTGTAGATATAGCTCCCAGTAGATATAACCCCCTGTAGATATAGCCCCCTGTAGATATAGCCCCCTGTAGATATAGCCCCCTGTAGATATAGCCCCCTGTAGATATAGCCCCCTGTAGATATAGCCCCCTGTAGATATAGCCCCCTGTAGATATAGCCCCCTGTAGATATAGCTCCCTGTAGATATAGCCCCCTGTAGATATAGCTCCCTGTAGATATAGCTCCCTGTAGATATAACCCCCTGTAGATATAGCCCCCTGTAGATATAGCTCCCTGTAGATATAGCTCCCTGTAGATATAGCCCCCTGTAGATATAGCCCCCTGTAGATATAGCTCCCTGTAGATATAACCCCCTGTAGATATAGCCCCCTGTAGATATAGCCCCCTGTAGATATAGCCCCCTGTAGATATAGCCCCCTGTAGATATAGCTCCCTGTAGATATAGCCCCCTGTAGATATAGCCCCCTGTAGATATAGCTCCCTGTAGATATAGCTCCCTGTAGATATAGCCCCCTGTAGATATAGCCCCCTGTAGATATAGCTCCCTGTAGATATAGCTCCCTGTAGATATAGCTCCCTGTAGATATACCTCCCTGTAGATATAGCCCCCTGTAGATATAGCCCCCTGTAGATATAGCCCCCTGTAGATATAGCCCCCTGTAGATATAGCCCCCTGTAGATATAGCCCCCTGTAGATATAGCTCCCTGTAGATATAGCTCCCTGTAGATATAGCTCCCTGTAGATATAGCCCCCTGTAGATATAGCCCCCTGTAGATATAGCCCCCTGTAGATATAGCTCCCTGTAGATATAGCCCCCTGTAGATATAGCCCCCTGTAGATATAGCCCCCTGTAGATATAGCCCCCTGTAGATATAGCCCCCTGTAGATATAGCTCCCTGTAGATATACCTCCCTGTAGATATAGCCCCCTGTAGATATAGCCCCCTGTAGATATAGCCCCCTGTAGATATAGCCCCCTGTAGATATAGCTCCCTGTAGATATAGCTCCCTGTAGATATAGCTCCCTGTAGATATAGCTCCCTGTAGATATAGCTCCCTGTAGATATAGCCCCCTGTAGATATAGCCCCCTGTAGATATAGCCCCCTGTAGATATAGCTCCCTGTAGATATAGCTCCCTGTAGATATAGCTCCCT
The DNA here is from genome assembly GCF_050947455.1 of Rhinoderma darwinii. NCBI lineage: Eukaryota > Metazoa > Chordata > Amphibia > Anura > Rhinodermatidae > Rhinoderma > Rhinoderma darwinii. Next base: position 1,828,217 of record NC_134687.1, read on the forward strand.
GTAGATATAGCTCCCTGTAGATATAGCCCCCTGTAGATATAGCCCCCTGTAGATATAGCCCCCTGTAGATATAGCCCCTGTAGATATAGCCCCTGTAGATATAGCCCCCTGTAGATATAGCCCCCTGTAGATATAGCTCCCTGTAGATATAGCCCCCTGTAGATATAGCCCCCTGTAGATATAGCCCCCTGTAGATATATCTCCCTGTAGATATAGCCCCCTGTAGATATATCTCCCTGTAGATATAGCCCCCTGTAGATATAGCTCCCTGTAGATATAGCTCCATGTAGATATAGCCCCCTGTAGATATAGCCCCCTGTAGATATAGCTCCCTGTAGATATAGCCCCCTGTAGATATAGCTCCCTGTAGATATAGCCCCCTGTAGATATAGCTCCCTGTAGATATAGCCCCCTGTAGATATAGCCCCCTGTAGATATAGCTCCCTGTAGATATAGCCCCCTGTAGATATAGCCCCCTGTAGATATAGCTCCCTGTAGATATAGCCCCCTGTAGATATAGCCCCCTGTAGATATAGCCCCCTGTAGATATAGCCCCCTGTAGATATAGCTCCCTGTAGATATAGCCCCCTGTAGATATAACCCCCTGTAGATATAGCCCCCTGTAGATATAGCCCCCTGTAGATATAGCCTCCTGTAGATATAGCTCCCTGTAGATATAGCCCCCTGTAGATATAGCCCCCTGTAGATATAGCTCCCTGTAGATATAGCCCCCTGTAGATATAGCCCCCTGTAGATATAGCCCCCTGTAGATATAGCCCCCTGTAGATATAGCCCCCTGTAGATATAGCCCCCTGTAGATATAGCCCCCTGTAGATATAGCCCCTGTAGATATAGCCCCCTGTAGATATAGCCCCCTGTAGATATAGCCCCCTGTAGATATAGCCCCCTGTAGATATAGCCCCCTGTAGATATAGCCCCCTGTAGATATAGCTCCCTGTAGATATAGCTCCCTGTAGATATAGCCCCCTGTAGATATAGCCCCCTGTAGATATAGCTCCCTGTAGATATAGCCCCCTGTAGATATAGCCCCCTGTAGATATAGCTCCCTGTAGATATAGCTCCCTGTAGATATAGCCCCCTGTAGATATAGCTCCCTGTAGATATAGCCCCCTGTAGATATAGCCCCCTGTAGATATAGCTCCCTGTAGATATAGCTCCCTGTAGATATAGCCCCCTGTAGATATAGCCCCCTGTAGATATAGCCCCCTGTAGATATAGCCCCCTGTAGATATAGCCCCCTGTAGATATAGCCCCCTGTAGATATAGCCCCCTGTAGATATAGCCCCCTGTAGATATAGCCCCCTGTAGATATAGCTCCCTGTAGATATAGCTCCCTGTAGATATAGCTCCCTGTAGATATAGCTCCCTGTAGATATAGCCCCCTGTAGATATAGCCCCCTGTAGATATAGCCCCCTGTAGATATAGCCCCCTGTAGATATAGCCCCCTGTAGATATAGCTCCCTGTAGATATAGCTCCCTGTAGATATAGCCCCCTGTAGATATAGCCCCCTGTAGATATAGCCCCCTGTAGATATAGCCCCCTGTAGATATAGCCCCCTGTAGATATAGCTCCCTGTAGATATAGCTCCCTGTAGATATAGCTCCCTGTAGATATACCTCCCTGTAGATATAGCCCCCTGTAGATATAGCCCCCTGTAGATATAGCCCCCTGTAGATATAGCCCCCTGTAGATATAGCCCCCTGTAGATATAGCCCCCTGTAGATATAGCCCCCTGTAGATATAGCTCCCTGTAGATATAGCTCCCTGTAGATATAGCTCCCTGTAGATATAGCCCCCTGTAGATATAGCTCCCTGTAGATATAGCTCCCTGTAGATATAGCCCCCTGTAGATATAGCTCCCTGTAGATATAGCCCCCTGTAGATATAGCCCCCTGTAGATATAGCCCCCTGTAGATATAGCCCCCTGTAGATATAGCCCCCTGTAGATATATCTCCCTGTAGATATAGCCCCCTGTAGATATAGCCCCCTGTAGATATAGCTCCCTGTAGATATAGCTCCCTGTAGATATAGCTCCCTGTAGATATAGCTCCCTGTAGATATAGCTCCCTGTAGATATAGCTCCATGTAGATATAGCCCCCTGTAGATATAGCCCCCTGTAGATATAGCTCCCTGTAGATATAGCCCCCTGTAGATATAGCTCCCTGTAGATATAGCTCCCTGTAGATATAGCCCCCTGTATATATAGCCCCCTGTAGATATAGCCCCCTGTAGATATAGCCTCCTGTAGATATAGCCCCCTGTAGATATAGCCCCCTGTAGATATAGCTCCCTGTAGATATAGCCCCCTGTAGATATAGCCCCCTGTAGATATAGCCCCCTGTAGATATAGCCCCCTGTAGATATAGCCCCCTGTAGATATAGCTCCCTGTAGATATAGCTCCCAGTAGATATAGCCCCCTGTAGATATAACCCCCTGTAGATATAGCCCCCTGTAGATATAGCCCCCTGTAGATATAGCCTCCTGTAGATATAGCTCCCTGTAGATATAGCCCCCTGTAGATATAGCCCCCTGTAGATATAGCTCCCTGTAGATATAGCCCCCTGTAGATATAGCCCCCTGTAGATATAGCCCCCTGTAGATATAGCCCCCTGTAGATATAGCCCCCTGTAGATATAGCCCCCTGTAGATATAGCTCCCTGTAGATATAGCTCCCTGTAGATATAGCTCCCTGTAGATATAGCCCCCTGTAGATATAGCCCCCTGTAGATATAGCTCCCTGTAGATATAGCCCCCTGTAGATATAGCTCCCTGTAGATATAGCCCCCTGTAGATATAGCCCCCTGTAGATATAGCCCCCTGTAGATATAGCCCCCTGTAGATATAGCCCCCTGTAGATATAGCTCCCTGTAGATATAGCCCCCTGTAGATATAGCTCCCTGTAGATATAGCCCCCTGTAGATATTGCTCCCTGTAGATATAGCCCCCTGTAGATATAGCCCCCTGTAGATATAGCCCCCTGTAGATATAGCTCCCTGTAGATATAGCCCCCTGTAGATATAGCTCCCTGTAGATATAGCCCCCTGTAGATATAGCCCCCTGTAGATATAGCCCCCTGTAGATATAGCCCCCTGTAGATATAGCCCCCTGTAGATATAGCCCCCTGTAGATATAGCCCCCTGTAGATATAGCTCCCTGTAGATATAGCCCCCTGTAGATATAGCCCCCTGTAGATATAGCCCCCTGTAGATATAGCCCCCTGTAGATATAGCTCCCTGTAGATATAGCTCCCTGTAGATATAACCCCCTGTAGATATAGCCCCCTGTAGATATAACCCCCTGTAGATATAGCCCCCTGTAGATATAGCCCCCTGTAGATATAGCCCCCTGTAGATATAGCCCCCTGTAGATATAGCCCCCTGTAGATATAGCTCCCTGTAGATATAGCCCCCTGTAGATATAGCCCCCTGTAGATACAGCCCCCTGTAGATATAGCCCCCTGTAGATAATACCACTCACACTGTTAACTAAAGAAAAAATAACTACATCCTTACCCATTCTAGTTCTTGCGGCGTCGTCTGGGCCTGATCTCTTCGGGTCTGCTGGAGATGAGCGACGCAAGCGGCGTGATGATGTCATCACGTTGCCTGCATCATTGAAAGGCCCTGAATGGCAGAGCAATGCCCCGCCAGCGATAGTGATCCGTTTAATTGCATCTGCATCCTATAGACGTACACTACCGTTCAAAAGTTTGGGGTCACCCAGAAAATTTTGTGTTTTCCATGAAACCTCACACTTATATTTATGAAATGAGTTGCAAAATGTCTAGAAAATACAGTCCAGACATTGACAAGGTTAGAAATAATGATTTTCTCCTTCAGACTTTGCTTTGGTCGCTCCATTTGCAGCAATTCCAGCATTGCAGACCTTTGGCATTCGAGCTGTTAATTTGCTGAGGTCATCGGCAGACATTTCCCCCCCCCATGCTTCCAGAAGCCCCTCCCACAAGTTGGATTGGCTTGATGGGCACTTCTTGCGTACCATACGGTCAAGCTCCTCCCACAACAGCTCTATGGGGTGAGATCTGGTGACTGCGCTGGCCACTCCATTACAGATAGAATACCAGCTGCCGGCTTCTTCCCTACATAGTTCTGGCATCATTTGGAGGTGCTTTGGGTCATTGTCCTGTTGTAGGATGAAATTGGCTCCAGTCAAGCGCTGTCCACAGGGTATGGCATGGCGTTGCGGAGTGATCGCCTTCCTTATTCACAATCCCTTATACCTTGTACAAATCTCCCACTTTACCCCAGACCATCACATGACCTCCACCATGCTTGACAGATGGCGTCCGGCGCTCTTCCAGCATCTTTTCAGTTGTTCTGCGTCTCACAAATGTTCTTCTGTGTGATCCAAACTCCTCAAACTTCCATTCGTCTGTCCAGAACACTTTTTTCCAATCTTCCTCTGTCCAATGTCTGTGGCTTTTGCCCATATTAATCTTTTCCTTTTATTAGCCAGTCTCAGATATGGCTTTTTCTTTGCCACTCTGCCCTGAAGGCCGGCATCCCGGAGTCGACTCTTCACTGTAGACGTTGACACTGGCGTTTTGCGGGTACTATTTAATGAAGCTGCCAGTTGAGGACCTGTGAGGCGTCTATTTCTCACACTAGAGACTCTAATGTACTTGTCTTGTTGCTCAGTTGTGCAGCGGGGCCTCCCACTTCTCTTTCTACTCTGGTTAGAGCCTGTGTGCGCTGTCCTCTGAAGGGAGTAGGACACACCGTTGTAGGAAATCTTCAGTTTCTTGGCAATTTCTCGCATGGAATAGCCTTCATTTCTAAGAACAAGAATAGACTGTCGAGTTTCACATGAAAGCTCTCCTTTTCTAGCCATTTTGAGAGTTTAATCGAACCCACAAATGTAATGGTCCAGATTCTCAACTAGCTCAAAGGAAGGTCAGTTTTATAGCTCCTCTAAACAGCAAAACTGTTTACAGCGGTGCTAACATAATTGCACAAGGGTTTTCAAGTGTTTTCTAATCATCCATTAGCCTTCTAACACAGTCAGCAAACACAATGTACCATTAGAACACTGGAGTGATGGGTGCTGGAAATGGCCTCTATACACCTATGTAGATATTGCATTAAAAACCAGACGTTTGCAGCTAGAATAGTCATTTACCACATTAACAATGTATAGAGTGGATTTCTGATTCATTTCATGTTATCTTCATTGAAAAAAACGGTGCTTTTCTTGCAAAAATAAGGAAATTTCCAAGTGACCCCAAACTTTTGAACGGTAGTGTAGATACATGGAGGAGGGGGTGACTGGTTTCAGTGGCGCCACCGCCCCCAGGAGAGACAGCAGGCTACTGCCTGAGGTGAGAGGCTCATCACCCCTCCTGGACGGTGCCTCCCTGCTGCTGCGCCCTCCCTCCTATTATGCTAATTTTGAGTAAAGGTAGAGAGAGGAGGAGACCTCATTCCTACTCAGTAGAACAAATTATTCCAGACCAGAGCCCTAAATTGTTCCCGACCAGAAGCCTAAATTATTCCAGACCAGAGCCCTAAATTATTCCAGACCAGAGCCCTAAATTATTCCAGACCAGAGCCCTAAATTATTCCAGACCAGAGCCCTAAATTATTCCAGACCAGAGCCCTAAATTATTCCAGACCAGAAACCTAAATTATTCCAGACCAGAGCCCTAAATTATTCCAGACCAGAGCCCTAAATTATTCCAGACCAGAGCCCTAAATTATTCCAGACCAGAGCCCTAAATTATTCCAGACCAGAGCCCTAAATTATTCCAGACCAGAGCCCTAAATTATTCCAGACCAGAGCCCTAAATTATTCCTGACCAGAGCCCTAAATTATTCCAGACCAGAGCCCTAAATTATTCCAGACCAGAGCCCTAAATTGTTCCCGACCAGAAACCTAAATTATTCCAGACCAGACCCCTAAATTGTTCCAGACCCCTAAATGATTCCAGACCAGAGCCCTAAATGATTCCAGACCAGAGCCCTAAATTGTTCCCGACCAGAAGCCTAAATTATTCCAGACCAGAGCCCTAAATTATTCCAGACCAGAGCCCTAAATTATTCCAGACCAGAGCCCTAAATTATTCCAGACCAGAGCCCTAAATTATTCCAGACCAGAAACCTAAATTATTCCAGACCAGACCCCTAAATTATTCCAGACCAGACCCCTAAATTATTCCAGACCAGAGCCCTAAATTATTCCAGACCAGAAACCTAAATTATTCCAGACCAGACCCCTAAATTATTCCAGACCAGACCCCTAAATTATTCCAGACCAGACCCCTAAATTATTCCAGACCAGAGCCCTAAATTATTCCAGATCAGACCCCTAAATTATTCCAGATCAGACCCCTAAATTAATCACTTCCCAGACCTGACCCCAAAATTCAGACCCCAGACCACACCCCTAAATAAATGCAGACCCCATAAGCTAATATTTCACAGCCCCAGACGCCATCCAGTAATACTCTGCAGCCATCACCGCTTCAGTCGTGGCCCACACAGAGCACTGCCACGCGGTAATCCACGGCCCGCCTCTATCAGCCTCCGGACACTTATGTCCAT